>NW_009722447.1:0-9258 GCF_000703405.1 Apaloderma vittatum
CAGGAACACCACTCATGGCTCAGGTAGACCTATCCTTGGCTGAGTGTTGATCAAAGCCTGGAGCTCAGGGAGGTGTGAATGGGGATATTTTGCCTGCCTTTGCTTGCTTTCCGTTCTGAGAGTCAAAGTTAATGATTTGTTCACTTCTGCAGACTCCACTCACTCCTGTCCTGGTGCCACCACGAAGCCTGGCACTTTTCTTATCACTTCTGCCTTTCCCTTTGGAACCAAGTGTATATTTGTGGTGCCAGACTGACATCTCTTGTCTTTTTTTCCTCTCTTTTCTAACAGATTCACCAGCATCAGCCAGCAGAGAAATTGCCTTTTTCTTCCCAGAGTTCAGTGAACAGCTCTGGTACCAGCAGGAAGAGCCATGTCTGCGCTGTGGGCGAGTGTATTACAATGCAGAGGAACGTGTCCACCGTGTGTTTAGGCAGGAAGGAACTGAGTTGAGCTGAGTTACCTGGGGGTAGGCTTTGCTGCGCTGGAAGTAGCTACTGGGTGCGCTCTTTGGGTCAGCTGCATAACAAGGTCATGACATGTTTTAAGGAGTGTTAGTGAGGGAAAGACCTAATATACATTATGTTGTGCTACCTGGGATTATGTTATTCATGTAGCATACAGGTGATCAGGCGTTTTAGGAAAAACTTCTCAAGTAGCAGTACTTGATACTTGATAGGTGTGCAGCAATTCAGGGCTAGGTGGAAGAGGGTTGCTAGGTACAGTTAGGATATGATCGATTTTGCTGATGGTAGGCCTCAGATTCTTAATGCCTGCTCTGTTCTCACAGACTTAAGGAAAAAAAGAGGGAGAAAAAGAATACGAAAAAAACTTGCAGTGGTAAGCAGGGAAATATTAACTCTCCTGTCCTTGCTTTCCTGGTTCCAGGCTGAGAAACAAGGTTGTCTTCAGTTTTGTATCACGGTTTGTATCTATCTTAAGCATGGGCGAAGGGCACTGTTAGAAGCCATTCTCAAGAGGAAAGCAGCAAGTCCACGTGGCTCAGTTTGGTCTGGGCTGACAAGCCAGCGATAGAAGCTTCAGGGGAAGTTGCAGGAAGGTGTGGAATGGTCCAGTGCCTGTGAAGGATCTTCTGTTTTGTGCTTTTAGATTGCTTGGGGCATGAGGTCAGTAGTTCTGATGAAATTTAGTAGTGGCTGCTAGAGGTATGGATTTCTTGAATCTGTAATAAAAGGCCACAGAAAGTAATCTGAATGCTGCTGCAAAGAGGCTGTAGAATGCCTTACAGGAGCTCTTTACAGTAGCCCTTGTAACAAAATGCCTAATGGCAACTCAGGGACTTTGGGCATTGAAGCAGTGAGTTACTTTGAAAACTATATGGACATAGTAATTTAACTATCCAGGTAGTTGGTAAAATTATTCTATGGTGGTGCCTGAGGATGTGGGTTTGAAGTACAATGCAGGGTTCTGACATGCTTGTGTATGTTTTCCTGTTTGATGCATTCTGAGATCTGTTCCTGTAGGAGTTTTTAACCCATTTGAAAGTGCCCCAAACAGCTGCTTACAATGCTGGGTTTTTTTAATTTGAGATGCCATGTTGTACTGAGTGAGTTTCTTTGGGATCATTTCAAGTGCACAGTACTGGTAAAGGTACCTTTGTAATGTACTTGAGAAAGTAAGTTTGTTTGCTTGACTCCTTTTTCTGGAGTTGTACTAGCATTGATGATTGAGTCCCAAATTTACTAGTGCATTATTGTCACAGATTAAAGATAAGTTGCTGTTTGACTAGTTTAAGACAACTATGCGAAACATTGGGCATTTGATTGAAAAATGTTTAGTTGTGGAATATACTGCTGTAGAGTTTCCTTGATTAAATAAATACATAAGTGTTTTTGTTCCTTCCATACTATTATATGAAATTAAATGCAGTTGTTGTTTTGTTCCAGGTACATATCAAAAGGATTGGTGGAATATTTCTGCATTTTGTATTGCTGCTTTTATTTTTACCTGCAGTACCCAATGGTGGATCTGCTCACAACTGAGTATGTGTTTATGCAGGTCCGAAACTTTGCTGTCCTTAATTCTTCTGTCAGCTGGAACAGGTTGCCCAAAGAGGTGGTGTAGGCTCCGTCTCTGGAGTCACTCAAGGTCGGACCTGATGGAGCTCTGAGCAACCTGATCTGGTTAAAGATGTCCCTACTCACTGTAGGGAGTTGGGCTAGATGACCTTTAAAGGTCACTTCCAGTCCAAAACATTTTGTGATTCTATGATTTTATTTATTTCCTGAGTTTATTTTTCTTGTAACTATTAACACTATTTTTTTCGCCTTCCTTCTTTATATCTTGCTTTCTTTTTTTTTTTTTTATATTAATCTGGGATGTCATTAAATGATAATTCCTAAGTTACACTTCTAATTTAAATGTTGCTTTGTGGAGAAGCACGCACGAACTCCGAGATGGTGGAAAATGGAATTCGCTTTATTGCAGGCAGACACACATATTTATACTTCTTAGCAAGAAGCACTATTTATGGATTACAAACAAGAGACCAGACTATGCAGCCAAAAAAAAACTCTTTTCATAATTAGCAAGCAAGAGTTAGGTACTTGTTTAGAAAAGAGCTCAAGGACGAAAGTCTTAATTCTGCAACGCAGTACTGCCAGCACAGCTAACTGTAAAGTGTATCCACATTGCTTGTTCTTTTTTTTTCCCCTAGTCATTTGCAATTATTACATTTGGGAAAATGATGCTTTTAAAATTTCAAGTACAAATAACACTGGCTTAGTGGCACAGTGTTTTCACAGAGTGGTTATCAGCTCACAGTCACTGTTACCTAGAGAGGTGCCAGCTGTTATGTCCATTTTAACATTCCTTTGGTCCACCAAGACTGTACCTGAGTAGCAGTTGTCAAAAGTGTGTGGTCCCACTTCCCTAGATGGAATGTTTGTTTTTCAAATCTGAAGGTGTTCTGCAAACTTTATCAGGGGAACTAACGTTCATATATTATGTGTTAGATGCAGGCGATAATGTAAAAAAAAATTATTTTTAATATCAAAGGAAGCCTTTGGATTTATGAGGTGACAGCAGCTCCCTGTTTTGTTTTTTGGTGTTTTTTTTCTCATCCTCATAGGTGCTCAAGAGATTTTTTTAAACTTCTCTGGTGACACTTACCATCTGTGTTCTATACCTCCTGGTGCCTCAGTCCTGTGGTGAATCACCTTTTTGTAACTTCCAATGGCTTTTAATTTCTTGGGCCCTTTAACTTTTCTTGCTGCCCCTTTCCCTGTCCCCAATCTTTCTTTACAAAACAAGCTGAAAACTCTGATGATTTTTTCTTTTTTATACCTGAGTCACACCAATCTTAAGAAATCTTGGTAATGTCTAACATGTGCTATTTCTTCCATAAATATTTTTTGTTGCTTTATTTGAGCTCCAAACATTATGCTGTAAAATAATAATGACAAGTTATCTCAATGCTGCTTTAGCTTGGATTTGTAATGTCTGATGCCGCAACAATCTGCAGTACAGTAGGCATTTGTATTTTGGTGACTGTCCTCCTCTTAGTAACACTTAAATGCCTTCTGCCTGTCCTTTATTAATACAGAAGCCTGGTACCTGAATATTAGACTGAAGGATGTTGAACCATGCAGTTTCTGCTTTCTAGAGGAAGTTTAGAAAGTAGACTCTCAGCAGTCTGCATGCAGGGTTTTCCAGACTGGAGGTTGCACCCAAAACCCTCACCTCCTTCTACGTTGTCTTGAAGGTTTACACCTCCTCCTCCATTGTCTTGTTTCTTGCATTCAATATGCAGATAAGGTTTCACCAATGAAACACTCCCTGATATATTCCCTCCTTGAGGCTGCTTTCTGCAGACCCCATAGTTACCAGAGACGTGCTGGTGTCCAGTCCCTGGGGCAGGTTTATGAGAGCTGGAATCGATTTCAGCTGGAGGAAAACTTGAGAGCTGCTCTGTGAGCTGGAATAGATTTCCAGGTGGTGCTGGAGTGTGTCCGGAAAAGGGCAATAAAGCCGGTGAAGTGTCTGGAGAATGAGTCTTAGGGGGAGCTGCTGAGGGCCCTGGGGCTGTTCAGCTGGAGCAGAGGAGGCTGAGGGGAGACCCCATCGCTCTCTGCAGCTCCCTGGCAGGAGGGGGCAGTCAGTCTCTGCTCCCATGTAACAAGCGATAAGACAAGAGGAAACAGCTTCAAGTTGCACCAGGGGAGGTTTAGATTGGATATTAGGAAAAATTTCTTCACCCAAAGGGTTGTCAAGCACTGGCACAGGCTGCCCAGGGATGTGCTTGAGATGCCATTCCTAGAGATATTTAAAAGATATGTAGATGTGATGCTTAGGGACATGATTTAGTGGTGAACCTGGCAGTGCTGGGTTAATGGTTGGACTCTGATCTTAAAGGTCTTTTCCAATGTAAGTGATTCTATGATTCTCTAATTCTAAGATGCATCTTTATAAGAAAGACAAGTGGCTCATGCAGTTGGATGTAAGGAGACGAATCTTGTTTTGATTGTAATGAGCATTTTACTTCTGGAAAGAGCTGGGTACCAGCTACTGGAAAAAGGATAGATTAAATACAGGAAGGAAAATACTAAATAGTAATTGGAGCCCCTGAAGTAGGTGGTATGGTCTGAATTATAGAATCTTGGCTGTGCTGAGAGGAAGGAGCTGCAGCTCATGTACTCACGTGCACCCTCCCTCCCTGTGCATCCTCTGCAGCTGTGCTCTACTGCAGCAACACCCTGGAGTCCTTGCCCATGATACTTGGGCTCTGCCACAGGTACCTGAGTCACAGAACTGTAGAAAGCTTGAGGTTGGAAACGACCTCTAAAAATTGTCCAGTCCGAAATATCTGTCTCAAACAGGGTTCCTGAGAGCAGGTCGCTCAGGATTTTGGTTTATCACCCTTACAATAAAGAACAAGTTTTTTTGCATTTAAGTGAAATTTCTATTATTTCAGTTCGTGCTTGTTGCCTCTTGTCTAGTCACTGGACGCCACTGGTTTTCTTCCTCACATTGTGCATTCATACACTTGGATAAACCCCTCAGTCTCCTCAAGAGTAAATAGTCCCAGCTTTCAGTCCCTCCTCGCATGTCAGATGCTTCAGTCTCCTAATTGTGTTCATACTGGACTCCAGTTTTTCCCCAGGCGTCCTAGTACTGGTGAGACTAGAACTGGTCACAGTACTCTAGGTGTGGTCTCACCAGTGCCAAATAAAGGACAGAAGATCTCCCTTGACCTGCTGGCAGTGCTCTTGCAAACGCAGCTGAGGATGCTGTTTGCCTTTGCTACAAAGGTTTGTTGCTGGCTCATGGTTAGCTTTTTGCTCATCAGGACACCCAAGTACTTCTTGGCAAAGTTGCTTTGCCCCACAGCTGGGTATTAGCACATGGAATTATTCCTGCCCAGGTGCAGAACTGGGCATTTCCCTCTGCTGAACTTCATGAAATTCCCCTTGGCCCGTGTCTCCGTGAAGGGACTGCAGCCTGGGAGAGAAACTGCCAGAGCAGGGACACCTCAGAGGAACTGCAGCCGCTGGAGGACCCACAAGGCAGCAGGTACAGCCCTGAGGGGACTGCAGCCCGTAGGGGTGCTGCCACTGAGCAGAAGAAACAAGGAAAGAGCAGTAGAATCATAGAATTGTCAGGGTTGGAAGGGACCTTAAAGATCATCTAGTTCCAACCCCCCCGCCATGGGCAGGGACATCCCCACCAGATCAGGCTGCCCAGAGCCCCATCCAGCCTGGCCTGAAAAACTCCAGGGATGGGGCTGCCACCCCCTCTCTGGGCAACCTGTGCCAGGAAGAAAAGGGTAAGAAGTACTGAGTGGCAAAAGAAAGCACAGCACACTTGACTCCAGCCTGCTGTATTGCCCATCACCTTACCAAAGGGACTGGGGAAAACTGGGTATAACATGCAGGGACAACAAGGGGAGCTGAGACTAGGAAGTGGGGAGAAAAGGTGTTGGAATGAAGCTGAGCCTGGGAAAGAGAAGGAAAGGTGTTTACCCAAGTGCTTCTTTAATTATTTGTCATCTTTTTGTCTCAGTAATTAAAGGTTTGTGTTAATTGCCAATAAATTAAGTGAAATTTCCTGAGCTGAGGTTGTTTTGCCCATGATAGCAGCAATTAAGGTCCAAGCCTGAGCTGAAATGGAGCTCTTGGGCCCAAGGGCTGAAGGAGGTCTCAGGTGAGACTGATCAGGGACACTAAGGTGTATTGGCACCCTCAGCCCTTCTCCTTCCTCTTGGGATGCTGAACTCCTCCATCTTTTGGTCACTGCATCTAAGGCTGCCCTCAGCCTTCTTCCTGTGAATATCATGCCCATCAGAGTGTCTCCCCATTCCCAGAAACCTCCTGGACTGCTTGTGCCCTGCTTGAGGACAGAAGTGATGCACACCTGCAGCGTAGCTTTGGAAATGCTGGGTGTTGGAGACAGACTTCAGGGATGCTCAGACTGACTCAGGTCTGGCACCAGTCCCTGCAGGGACCATGAGTCTCAGCTGTCCCAGCCTGAAAAATTTGGCAAATTGCCCCTAAACCACTGTTCGCTCTACGCTAATGGAAGAGAGGACAGAGGACTAGTGCAGCTGCATCTGTATCATCTGTGTGCTACATTGTGTGTGCCTCCAAACAGGTAAAGAAATCGGTGCTGGAATCTCTGTTGAATTCTGGCTATCAAGTCACAGAATGACAGAATGTCGGGGTTGGAAGGGACCTGGAAAGATCATCTAATCCAACCCTCCTGCCAGAGCAGGATCACCCAGAGCAGGTCACAAAGGAATGTGTCCGGGCGGGTTTTGAATGGAACAGCACTGTCTTTCCATGTAAAATCTTTCTTCCTCTGTTTTCTAAAGGCATGCTGTCCTGACCTCCAGTGTTGCCACAAACACTTGCTAAATTCCTCCAGTAGCAAATCAAGTTCATATTTAAAACTGTAACACATACACTCTTCTAGGAGAAGCTCTGTCCCAGCTTCGTATTGCGAGGTGTCTCTCCAGGTGCTTACATCATACACTGTGGCCCCAGCCAATGTGCTTTTGCTGCAGCACTGGTTGTGGTACCTGCTCCAGACACGTAGCTGTGGTCTGGTTCACACCAGTCGTGGAGTGGGTCTTGCACTAAATACAGGCCTATATCTCCCTGTGCACCCACCCCACAGGGTCAGGAACCTGTAGCTCCCACCAAAAGCCAGGAGTATCAAACTTCCCTTCATACCTACAACAGTGTCATACCTATCTGATGTGGCTGTCGTATACATATATGGTGTAAATATACTGCCTCAGTGTAGAGCAAGTAGGCACTCTGGTGTTAGAAATGACCGTGAAACTTCACTTTTGTGTTTCCTGTTGGAATAACTTATGTTTTCCATGAAGTTTACTGTCATTCAGCTATTTTGTATTGACTGCTGAAGCACTGTTAAATTATCTTTTTCCTTTTAATACTTCAACAGATATGTGTGTATTGTTTTGTCTAGAGTGAACGTTTCAAAGATGGGAAGTCTATATAGAACAAAGGCATTCTTTCTCCATGTTTCTTTCTGCTTCTTCTATATTATGACGTGATTGATTACAGAAGATGTAAACAGCTCAAAGTTATTGCACAAGGGACTGCCTCAAACTTTTAATAGCCCACTTTGTGCCTTGTTTACAAGTCTCTCAAAAGCATGCTAGGTGAGGAAGTGAAATGCTCTAGGCTTTTAGTAATTGGCACTGAAACCCTAGTGGTATTTTCTCTGTGGAGAGAAACCTGCAGGGAATGGGTACCAAGCAGACAAACTGGAAACAAGAAAACCTCTCTCTCAAACTTCATCCTTCTGTTTAAAGCATCTTGTTTAAAGTGCACTAGTTGGCCACTGGGGCAGACTTGGTGACCAAGCCTGAGCAAGAGCTGGGGGAGAAGCCTCCATGCAGCAGGAGGATGGAGAAAGGGAGATGGGGCAGCCGGTGCAGTAGCTGCCCAAGAGGTACCAGGTAGGCATCATTAGATGAAAGTGCTGCTCAGTGGTGACAGGAAAAATCTTCCATGTCACTTTATGAGTACAAGTTGGCTGGGAAGAAACTGTAATCCTGGGGCTGATGCGAGGACCTCACTTCCCATTTTTGTGGCTCTGTGTAGGGGTTAGACCTGCCCCAAAACTCCATAATGCCCATGATGAACACAAGTAAATCAGGTCAGCCTTGGCCAGCTTTATAGTTGGATCATATAGGTGCAACCCTAATTGCCTCTTTTTCCTAAAATATGAACACAAGTGGTCAATTAAACTGAATAAAAGTTTGAGGCAATGCTATTTTCTTCAGCCAAAGCATTAGGGAAAAGAAGTCAGGCAGTAATCCATTACCACTCTCATAAGATACAGCATGAGGCTTTTGTCCTATTTTTGGTAGGTCAGGCTGGAAATGCCAAAAATTTGTTTATTCTTGTTTCTTGCCTGGTCTGAATAACAGGCAACTCTGGCAACCTATCTGCAAAAAACCCACAAAAAAACAACAAGAAAATTCACAAAGGAAACTCTTTCACTGACAAAGTCAATGGGAAAAAGACTGAAGTATTTTTCTTAGAAAACTTGATGAGAATTTCATTCCAGAAATCAGACTTGGGCTGGTGGAAAGGAGCCCTTGATCTAAGCCCTGCTCAGAGCAGGAGCCATTAGCACAGGTTGCTCAGCGCTGTGGCCAGGTGAGTGCTGAGTATCCCCAAGGACAGAGAGTCCATGGCATCTCAGGACTTTGATCCAGTGCCTGAAGGATTTCTCCCTGACATCCAGTGAGGTTGTCTGCTGTTACAGCTTGTGCCTCTTGCCACTTCTCATCATCATGCAACTGTGAGAAGAGTCTGTGTCCGTCATCTCTTCCCACTTCCATCAGGCAGCTGCAGACCTATAAGGCCTCCCTTTTTTCTTCTTCTTTCTGGGCTAACGAAGTAGTCTCAGCCTCTCCTTGTACATCCTGCGCTCTAACCCAAACCACCTCTATGACCTCCACAGGAACTACTCCAGTAATGACAGGGTCTGGTGGGTACAAGGGAGTTGGAAGCTCAGGACACTCAACTGTACTGATATCATAGTGAAAGAGGGTGTTTTGCTATAATCTCTGTTAAATAAGTCTGACTATTACGACTGTGGTATTTATGAAAAAATCATACAGAATGTTGCCCATGGAAATTTTTTAAAAAGAATGTTCAGAAGAAAAAGATAACACACAAGGTAGTTTGTAGTAAATATGTTTGAACTACTGTTTGGATGTTTTAGATCACGGAAGGAGGGGCTGGCCACTTGGGAAGAATA
>NW_009722448.1:0-252 GCF_000703405.1 Apaloderma vittatum
TACAGCAGGTAATGGGAAAACGAAGGGAAGGTGAAGAGACTGTCAAAGGTCTTGGAAAAACATTTTCCTCCTCTTAAGGTTGCTGATGGGAAGGAGAGAATAATCTTTGTTTTGCTTTGCTTCCACGCGCGGTATTTGCTATTGCTTTATTAAACTGCTTTTTTATCTTAACCCAGGGGCCTCTTTTTACATCTTCTCTCTCCCCTGTCCATCTAAAAGGGGAGTGATAGAGAGGCTTTGGTGACTGCATGG
>NW_009722449.1:0-328 GCF_000703405.1 Apaloderma vittatum
GCCCGCTAGTTAAGAGAAACAGAAATTCAGCCATTTTTTATGCACCAGTAAGGCAACACCTAATCATGTCCTTTAATTACCAGCTCACCTGGAATTGACATCACCGTGTCCAAGTTGCCCGTGCTGCCCATATCCAAAGGTGTAAACATCACCGTTCTCCATCAAAACCACTGAAACACAAACAAAAACCACAATATTTTCTGATATATGCACCTGTTAACATGGTAACCAGTGCTGGTTAGCCTGAACAGCACAGTTAACGATCCTGAAACACTAAGAGATCTATACCATATTCTACAACCCAATACCTCTATTGCAGGGCTAGCGT
>NW_009722449.1:446-2514 GCF_000703405.1 Apaloderma vittatum
GTAACAGGCTACAAAATGACACTGCAACCTCTTCAACCTTTAAGTCTCCTGTGTACACCCTTACTGAAAATAAACACAAAGCAATGAAAACAAATGACCTTAAACAAATCTACACCAAATTAACATCGATTTTTAAAAAATTTTTCCTTTTTTTACCTGAATGGTGAAACCCACGACTGACTTGTACAGCTCACAGTTCACAGTCAAAGCGGACCGCCCCTGGTGGGTGGGTTGTGATTTTGCTGGCATCCTTCTCCCCTCTCTCTCCACTTCCATCTGTAAACAAAACTTGTAATTACCTCCCACGTCTTCCAAAACACTTACATTAGAAGAATGAATAGGACAAGAACAATAAAGAACTCGCTGCCCTGCCCATCTGTAAGGCAGGAGAAAGAACTCGCAGCATAGTGAGAGAGACAGCTCAAAATGTGGCATCAAAGTAGATGTGAAAGGTGACAGGAACTCTGCTTCTAAAGAACCTACTGCGAAGCTACACAACGGGAAATTCAAACAACCTCAGACTTGTTGCTTATTAAAAATCACTTTCATTCTTCAATAAAACAGCGTTATTAAGTGGACCCAAAGCACTGCATTTAAACTCAAGAGGCACAGCCTGGTCTGCTTTTTTCAGTTACTATTTGTTAAGGAATTTACTTGACTCCAACTTGGCCATACAGCTCATTTCTAACAACGCCGACATTGTCACTGCTAGCACATCTGCTTTCTGTCCATTTCAGATGTATTTTTAGATACTGTTTGTGTGATTTCTCTTAGTATGAAGGATACTATTCATTCCTAACGTCAAACTGCCCTCTCATCAGATAAAAGCACTGAAGTGACAAATAAGAGTATTAGTTATATAAACTTCTTGAGAGCCACTGTGTTCTCCAAAAATCAGAATGCTTATGTCATCTAAGAAAAAAATTATAATTGAACTACGTTCACAGGGTGACAAAGGAAGGTGGTTTCATAACACCAGGAAGAAACCAGCATGACAGAGAAACAGGTAACATGCTCAGCACCATTAAAACACTTACACCTGTGTAGAAAGCAGGTGATGAAAGCTCTAAAGAAAGCCCATTTTCACAATGAAAAATTGCATACATCAATTTAGTCACATTGTTTCTAGCACAGAGAGATGAGAGAAAATACATAAAGTGAAAAATAACTGCACAAAGGAGGTTCTACATTCTTTCCGCAATGTCTCACCAATTACTGCTTTATTAACAAAATTAATAAAGGGAAACAATTGCTGATGAAAAGCGTTCAAGGTGGTTTTTAATTTAGATCTATCTTTATAACTTCGACATATTTTCCTGAATAATCATGAGGGGAGGTCTGCGCTCTTTAGACTTCATAACTCACTGTGTGCAGCCCTGCACTTACACACTTACAAATCTTTTAAAACACAATTCTGGTTTTACACATATCGCTCAAATTTTCTCTCCTTTTTATTGAATGGAAAGTAAAAATTTCAACACTTCTATTACAAACCAGTTTAAAAAAACCCCATCTTACTGTTCTGGAAATAAAGCTACTTTCTAGTGATTACTGAGTACAGAAATTATACGATTATTCTCCACGTAGTTTACATCTTCAAAGGAACAGTGTGAATAATTACTAAGTAATGATTTTGAAGAATTACGTTTAACAGCATAGGTAAAGTATCCCTTTGAAAATGCGGGTGCCCTTCATCACAAGCAGTTATGCTTGCACCATAGGTTGGATACGTGTGAAATGGAGACATGGTAAAAGAACCGCCAGGGGATTTCCTGAGGTTTTTCCAACAGCGTCACTTGTGTGCATGTTAGAAGAAACGTTTCTGAAGGTCTATCTGCATTTTTTTTTTGTAATAACAGCAAATACAAGGAGCCTGAATCACTATTTAACAACAAAGCCCCCTATAAATACAGATTTTTTCCCCCTAGCTATGTAATTCTGCCTTAACATGCTTCTAATATTTTACACTTTGGCTACTTCTCAAATACATTACCTTTGAACACATCATGCCTGCTTCTGCATTAAACTCTACATGCCAGAGTAATCAAAAGGTGGTTCTAAGGACTAA
>NW_009722450.1:0-22834 GCF_000703405.1 Apaloderma vittatum
CCGGGAGAAAACGGGAAAAACAAAGGAAAAAAGAAGAGGCAGCTTCTGGGCAAAGTTCTCTATTATCTACGTCTACCTCTCTAATTCAATCTCTTCCTAACAATATTTAAGCCTTTCTGCCACAAATAATTATTTCACAGTATAGATACACAGAAACATTGCATTCATTTAGCGCTACCAAAAACTACTACAAATTTTTTAACCAAAAATATATTTGTAAATCAAAACACAAACCAACCACAACCAAATTATTTAAATAGGACCAAATGCATCAATGCAGCTGGCAAATACAACAGTGCAGGCTGCATGCTAACTGCAAACTTCCTACTGAACTCTTTGCTAAAGAAGTCTAAAATGAATGCTAAGTTTAAAACAACTGAAAGCAACTGTAGGTTGGAACCTGAGATATCAAACCCAAGTTCTTTTCAACTTCTCTGTCACTTTCTAAACCAGCAGAATTTCTCACTGTGTGTGGAATATTTCAGGCTAAATTAAAGTGTTTCTGCATTGGACTTAATTAATTTTGTCCCTAATACAAAGAGGGGAAAAAAGCCACTAGCTATAGTATTACAAATCAGCTGGTATGATGCAGACTAGGAGGAAACACATCCAAAGTGCTCTGAGGTAGCTGCCCAACGTTACGAGACACTCTCAAGTTCTGACAAAAAGAAGAGTGGGCTGCTAGTCAGAGGAACCTCACCAAGCTCGAGGAGTAGGCAACGAAACCCCATGAGGTTAAACACAGCCAACACAGAAGCCCTAGAACCGATCAGCCTCATGCACAAGAAGCAGCTGAGAACAAGAAGGACAACTCTTGTAGAAAAGGCTTTGGAGGTCCCAGCAGACAAGGAGGGGACGACACAGCAGCAGCACACACTTGTGGGCAAGGTGGCCAACCACAGTGAAGCCAGAGGCGGTTACCCACCGTTTGGCACTGCGAAGGCCACATCTGCACGTAGTGTCCAGTCCAAGGCTTCTCAGGACAAAGACGTTGACAGACCAGAGGGAAGCCAGCAGAAGGCCACTAAGTAGCCAGTAGAAGGCCACTAAAAGCAACAGGGAAGTCTGAAAGAATAGAGCTTTTGCAGCCTAGAGAAAATAACCACCTCAGCTACCCCACAGGGCATTACAGAGAAGACAGAGCGAGATTCTACTCAAATGCCCAGTGAAAGGACAAGAGGCAACAGGGCACAAATGCCAGCAAACTCTTGGCCCTAAGGAACCGACTCCTCCCCATGGGTGCAGAACAGCCCTGGGATAGGGCCTAGAGATCCTCAGTTGTCTTCATCCTGACATGGGTTCAAACTTCAACTGGACAAGCCTAAAGTAATCTCTGGATCTAGCTCAGAAAGCTGCCCTAGTTTTCACAATGAGTAGGCCAGATACCTCCAGGGTTCCCTTCCCACCTCATCTGTTTGCAGGGAGATTCTCTCCTGGTATAATAAGATAGGCAGCTCAGTTTACCTTGTATGAACTGGAATTATTCTTCAGTTCACTATGAAAGGAAAGAGAGATCTTCATTGCAGACTAGGACAAACCTGAATGGAAATATTTTTATTCACTCAACACCACTTATTGTTTTGAAACAGAACAACGCTAAACTCTGCTTTTCAGAAATGGGCATTCTCGGACCAGAAGCAAAATTCTCATACAGATTCCCTTTGACAGACCCCACCACTCGTAAGTACAACACATCATCTGTGAGAGGTGGACACAGTTCAACACACAGCAACGGCTCTGCAGATGCTGGGTTTAACAGCCCTTATCCCCAGCTTCTTTCTATTCCATGCACCTCCCTCCACCAGACAGACCCACCCACTGGCAACGCGACACACGGAACCCAAACGGACAAACAAATGGTGGAAAAAACAACCTGAAAGCAGCTGCATGTTCTTCCTCAGGATGTCTTATACTTGAGACTGCTTCTGAACAGATGCTTAATTATAACCAAAACATTTCAGCTGACAGAAATGTCATCCTACTACGCCAATCCACGTAGAATTCAGAGACTGCCAGCATGGCGGCTGATGCACAAGACGAACAGTCACACGTTTAGTTAGCCATTAGATTTTCAGGTGCTTCTCCTGATACATACTTTTATAGAACATTGTTTTAAACCACTTACTGAGCTCACTGAAAATGCAATGCTAAGCTCTCCCATTTATTTGAGTCTGTATCCCAATAAACTATACAGAAAGACAGTGAAAACTCTGACAAGCATTTGTTTGAGATCTACACTATGTGAAGTCTAATGTGCACACAAGATTAGACTATTTTTAGAGTCCAGTATACTTCTGCTGCTCCTGAGGCAAAGGAGGTTGTCAGAAAACAGCTGCCAAAACACAATGCAGCGGAATAGGAACATAAGGAACTTGAAATGACAGGAAAGAGCATGTGCAAGAAAATCTCAAATGATGGAAGGTTCCCAAGTAACCTCCTGAGAAACGTATTGTCTAGTTGCAGAAAAAGTTTTAAAAAAAATAATCTATCCTGAAAAACAGAAGAGCCTTGCACCTAGAGCAAAACATTGTTATTTATTTAGATACCAATCAAAGTGGTATATCTGTAGAAGATTCAAGAGAAGTACTATCTTGTCCTTGTTTGCTGCTTGTTTGAAGGGATACTGGGGTTTGGACGCTGAACCTTCCCTGCAAATAAAACCCGTGTTGAATTTCTCCATCTTTCTGGCATATCCAAGTAACTGTATCAGGAGCACACAGATAGAGGGAAGGGGAAGAAAAAAAAGGAGCAGAATTATTTTTAAAGGTAACCACAACACAGCTGTCAAATTTTTAAAAGGTAACGTGCATGGTGATGGAATAAGCTGCCATATGATCCATCCAGTTGTGCAAAATGCTAGGTAAAAATACTCTCACTCATCAAATTAGCTTTCAACCTAAACTGTGTATCTTTTGTGACTCGAGCTGCCCAAAACATGTCTCTATTTCTGATAATCTGGTGGTTTTTAAGGATCTTAGAGATGTATAGCTCTGCAAAAGATTTGATGCTTATTTTATCAAACCAATTTTAAAAGATTTTATTTTTATAAAACCAATATGCTGTTGTTTTAGAGAACCAATAGAACAGCATGGGAAAGAGCCCAGCAGTAGTAGGTGATATATTATGCTTCTGAAAAAGTATAATATTTTGAAAAATCCACACAGCATTTCTCAGTGAACACATCTGAAGTCAATTCTGTCAGAGCAGGAGCTGGGAGCAGGGAAAGGAGAGAGACAGAGAGAGAAAATCTGATTACCATGCCCTAGTCCACTACAGAACAATGAGCCAACCACTAAGTATTTCTTCTAATTTCCAGAAGGATTATCTCACAAATGGGTGAGGCATTACCACCAAATCCTAATTCTCTTCTTTGAGTCACGGTGAGCATGGGCAGTTGTGAAGAAAGTAGTGAAATACAGAAGACGCTGTCACTTTAAAAACCCTCTCACAATTGTGACAACAACAGTACTTTATAAGCACCATAATCATTTTGGAAGAGTGTACTGAACAACAAAAGAAGGATGGGACACTCTAGTTAGGAGACATTCATCTTAAACCCACAGATACTAGGGCTAGCAAGGTATGTGACAACACTGAAAATAACCTGGAAAAGACAGATTTTTAAAAGTGTTAAACTGAAAAGACGAAACCAAAAGCAAACCAGACCGAAAAACCAAAACCACGCTCCCAAAACCAGAGCAATGACACAGGATGGTGATGTTCCCACAGCGTACAGAGAAATCTAAGCTACTGATCTCAAAACAACTTGTGAAACGTTTTTATAATCAAACAATACAGGAAGTTACTTCCAAGAACAGGGAAGAGTCGAAGCTCTCAGTAACTACGGTACTGGTAGATTAAAATCACAGCAAGCCAACTGATGCCGAAGCAAACAAACAAAAATTGACATAAAAAACCCCACAAGACATTCTCAAACACCCTGGTTTTCCATTTGCCCCTCAGTGTGCTTACATTAAACATCTAATAAGTCAAAGTTATCAGAATAATGTTCTTCATCTAATATAGAATATTTCTTCATTTTTTTCAACTGCATGTAAAGATGTCCAAGATTTAAAAGAATTACTTTATTAACTACATAGTGCCTAAAGAGCAGAGAAATAAGAAAATGCACTTTCTAGAGTAATTTTTACACTGCAATGCTAAACAACCACATTTTCTAGTAGTGCAGTAAGAGGAGATTGGGAAAAATGTATCAGACTACAAACAATGCCAAATGCCACTGAAAACACTTATGGCCCCACTTTCTGTTATTTGTATTAAGTGCGTATTAATTCTGTAATGTAATTACCATCTGGAGAATTCAGAGACTTAATTTATATCATTTTACAGCCTTTCATTGGTCTATTTAAAGGAACTACCAGACAAAACATGAAGAGAATGTCTCTTCTATTTTTAAACACCCTCCACAAAATCAGAAAGTTATGCATTTTAGAGCAGTTAAACAAAGAAATTATGAGTATGTAATACTGAGCCTCTTCCATAAAAGGGATTCAACTAAACATGAACACACATTAAATATTTTCAATATCCCATATACTAAGTATTCCCTTCCACATTACAGAAAAACACATACAGATTAATCCTTATATTGAGTAGCTTTTACACAGATGAAACACCAGTACAACAACAGGACAAAACATGAACTTTGAAAAAGGAAAACAAAGACAAAACTAACACTGACAAAGAAAGGCATAAGATGAAAAATACCAGGTTAGATCTTGCAGTGTAGTATATTTCTTCTGAATTGTCCAAAAAATCGCTACTGTCAGGCTGTTCATCAGATAGAGATCAAGAAACTCAAGTTATTTACATTGTGACTGAAAGCCAGGTATACATAACAGGAAATTCTCTTGCCAAAAAAAAGTTGTTAGTTGAAACTCAAACCATGTTAACACAGTTCTGGGGATGGGGACAAAACACAGCTAAGGGTATGGTCACATTAACAAAAACTACTGATTTCACACCAGAAGTAATGAATTATTGTTCATCACCTGAGCTGTGGCAATGACCGACAAACTGTCTCAGTAAGAGACAAGTGTGTCCCAGGTCAACATATCAGTGAAGCACCAACAATAACTCATCCCACTGCAGTGGTCCAGTCCTTTGGCTTGTGACTCACACCCATAAGTAAACAAACATAAATTTTAGGCAGGCTTTAGTGAGACAGAAGCAAAAGGGTCAGACAAACTGCTTTAATGAACAGGGGTTCGCATCGTTACTGCAGGAAGAACAGAGGGGCATCTCTTATCCCACTTCCACTCAACAGATTTTGTCCCTCAGCCTTTTTTTTGTCCCTCAGCCTGCTTTGTGCTAAGGCTCTTTGCTAGAGCACACTTCTTTTGAATAGATCTCATTTACATTTGACACGCCAATTTAAACTGTCCATTCGTTCTACAGCTAATGACAAAATACGGCTTTTCTTTGCTCTCTAGACCAGACATCATCATCTTCAAAAATCATAGTTCTGTTTTATCTGGAAAGGACACATCAGGTCCACATGCTTCATTCTGATATCACCAGGGGAGCAGTTAATTTCCCTCTTCAGAAAGATCCAACCAAGCAGTTATAGATCTTCCTTATAGACAGGGAGATGAGGCAAGTGCTTTGGACAGGTTTCAAATATACAAACTGACAGGAATAGACAACACCAAGAGATTTCCTTGTCAGCAGAATTAAACTGGATCATTCAACTCCCTTCTTGGAGCAGCAAGAGTTTCCAATATTCCAAAACGCAAAGGTCCTGATTGCTAATGTACAAGGTAGGAAAAGGCTCGGTGGTTCATCCCTTCCCACAACATCTGGCAAAGAATTGCTCTCAAAAATTGTGCTTTAATCCCTGCAGAAAAATCTCTCTACTCAGTTTAGCAATTCAGGTTCCTAAAGTGCACTGAAAACACCTCTCGGCACCATGAAGTTATCCCCTAACTCATTTGTATGGTCAGTGACTGATAAAACAAGAAGAGTTTTAAAACTTCAGATTCTCCATTAATACTTTTTTACAAATATAATTATGTGTGTGCAGAAACAAGTAAAATTCTTCAGAAGCAAAAGCACTGTAATTTGAACTATACAGTGTAACTGATTGTTTTTTCTTTGTAATCCAGACAATGCAACAGCAAAGCCAGGATAACTTGGAATCAGATTAAAAATAATTTTGAACTAATTGATGAGTTTGTGACAGAAACACTGACTTCATTACCATATTTAATGAACACTTGTATAACCAGTGCTCCTGAATGATGCTGTTATGGAGTTATGTCAAGGTCTAAATAGTTGCCTAAATTGTTCTCCTTTGTCTCCAACAGACACCAGAAACTGCAGACTACCTGGCCAGCCAGTTGCCGAGGAAGAGCAAGGTTATATACAACCTCACACACCCAGAGCCAGCTGACCCAGTACCAACGGACAAGGCACTGGGAAGGAGATTTTACTAAACTACAGAGCAATACAAGGAAACACGCATCAGATATCCCACTCACATGTGGTTTGTAGATTACAGAGGAGGAAGTACATTCCTAGGTACACACCCTTCCCACAAACCTACTCAGAGCAAAGCCCATGTCCCTCCCACCTATGTACTAAGTCAACTTTTTTACTTTAACACCTGCCTTAAAAAAACAAAGAGAACACAGAAGTCTGCAGTAGGGAAGCAAAGCAATGATTTATCCAGGAATGTGAAACTGCCCAGGTGCATAAATGTGGAAAGCAACAGTCTCCATAGAGAAGAGAGGAAGCTACTGCAATCGTGTATGTGAGACAGCACAGACACCTTTTCCCTCGCTGCCTGAGTTCTCGTATCCCTTGTACTAAAGGAAGAAAACACTGGCAATGCACCTTTACGAAATATGCCAACTGGCACACTCAGTGTGGCTCAGGTGTGATGCACAGCCATGGAAAGATTGTTTGCACAGGTAAATAACCACGCAAAAAATATTTTTTTTTAAAATGCACCTTATCTCTTTCCAAGGCTCTAAATTTTATTATTTCCATTATCAATCATTGTCAATACAAGCACAAGACAGAGAAATATTTGAGTATTCACAGAAATTCTACAATTTAAAAAAATAACTCTATAAATAAAGGGAATGATATACTTGGCAATGAGGTGTAAAGGACAGAGGAAACCCACAAGACAAAAGGCTGTTGCTTAGCACATACATCACACCTGGCAGAGGTGTAAGATCCAAATAAGGGTCTTACTGTATATTGTGTAATGGCACCACAAAGCTTAGGACCGATATGTAATGACTTGTCAGAAAAATCGCTACCAAGTTTAGTAGTGCTAAGGAAGTATGCGAAACAATCTTGGAATTCTCCTCCTCTGCATGTATTTGCAGGGAATACCATGCAGAGCATAGCCCATGCTGCTTGTTACTCACAAATTCATGATGTGGCTCTGTCTCCTTCCTCAAGGGTGGATCAAATTTTACTTGGCCAACTAAAGAGAAGAAAAGGAAAACAAGAATTTAAGTTGGACTGTAATTAGACAAAATTCAGCTCCAAATAAAAGAAAAATCCAGTTTAATGAGTGTGTCATATCCCCACTGATGCAAGCTTCTGACATACCAAACTCCCGCCTGCTGGAAACTAATGGGCACAGAAAGTACTTATCATAAAGGCAGCACAATCATCATTTGCCCCACCTACTCGTTAGAAGGATCAAGAAAATCATTCAGCGAATATGACAGTGAAATGTCCTCTTTAGAGGAGCAATACAGCTGTAACTTATAGGGGGAAAAAAACATATCCATTGTGTGAATTCACTCTTGAATCTGTTCTGGGAGATTCAGTAGCACTAAAGAGCCTTGAATGAAGTTTGGGAGAGCTAATCACATCTTCTAGGACAGCTCTTTGGCAGACACTCCTCCTCTGAATTTTATCTTAAGAAAAGACTACTGAAGCTCTAAGTACTGTTCTGATTTAATTCAAGCAAAGAAATGACTACAGTTTGTGGGATGGAGTCTGCTTTTAGTGGTCAGTGATCAAGATCCTCCCTTCCTGATTTCTGTATGACAGAAATTCAATTCAATTCAAAAGCAAAAACTACAAGAAGATATTAAATGAAGGAAGAAAAATAAACAAAAAAAAATCATCTTCTGCCATCCTATTACTCAGCAGAATCCAGCATCATTCCAAATATGCTTGCTGGAGTGGCATATGAAGCTATACCAACCAGCTCTCAGAAAAGGTCGGGTTGCACCTGGTTCAATTAAGATGATGCAATAGCAAGAGTTGCTGAAGTGCTGACAAAGGATGTATTTAAATATTTTATACTACCATTTGTTTGCACAGTCATCTAGGACCTGTGTCTGTAACTGAAACAGTGCAAGTTTTTATTTTCCTATGTATCACTGAAAAGTGTTTCCACGTATGTCAGATACCCAGAATACCCACTGAAAAAAGTGAATCTGTTATTTAAGAGTATTTCACATGCTTACAGTTTATTTCAGAGCGGGTCTTTTCTTCTCTCACATTTCTACTTGTCGAATGAATTCTATGAGGCACTACAAGAGGCTAAAAGAAAAAAATAAAATATTTCAATATCAAAATTACTCACTTGAAATCCAGTATCGTGTACCTAGTTTTTAACAGATTTCTTGAGCATATTAAAAAGGAAAGAAATCAAGAGAAAGCTAAAAATAAAGTTTGCACGTATATTCTTATATAGTCAAGTTAGAATTATTGGGAGACATTTTACCTGTAGAGTGTCCTCAAGATGAGGGTTTTTAAAACACTGGATTTAAGCAAACAAAGACAATGCCAGCCAGCACTAGTCTCTGCTAAGATAACGTTTCCTTTTTGCACCTTTCGCTTTAGAGTATTGGTAGTTTCCAAAGAAGCAGTAAGACTAAATCTGACTTACTGGTAGCATTTCCTTCATTCAGATAACACAGTCACTTTCACAATTTCTAAACTAAACCGATTCCTAAAACATCATCAGTTTGTCTCTTTAAGTAGGTGAGAAGTTAGTCCGAGTGTTTCAGAGCTGAATAGAAGAGAGCATTCCTGGTATTCATATGGTGTGTGGCAAGAGCAATGTCATTATTTCTAGAAATTCACCTTCATTTTTATCTTCCATTTCTATTTTTTCTCTGAATTTTCAGGGAAATCTACTTCTCTTCAGGATACAGTGCCACCAGCTTTAAGACTTGGCTTTTTTTCTCTTTGTCCCTGTTGGATTTTCTCTCTTCTTTCTCCATCCACTGCTGCAGGTTCTCTCAGAAACTACAACTTAAGGCTTCTTAACAAAAGCACAAGACCAGCCGACTGCTGTACACAATCAGGCTGCAAAATTACCGTCATAAATCCTGACAGTGTGCTCTCAGTATGTCCTCTGCAATGAAACCTTCATCTTTAGGAAAAAAAGTTCATCCTCCGTAATGTTAGCCCAAGTCATCTCTGAAAAGCACGTTCGCTATGTTTCTGTGCTGAATATGTGGCAGCAAAACAGTTTTTAATTAAAGGAATCTAACACAATAGTGTCGTCAATCTGACATGCTGGCATGTTAGTTTCACTTTTATATATACTAATTATAATCTTCACTTGGCAACTTTCAACTACGAAGTGGTGACAGAGTTAGAGAACATAAACTGTTGTAGTATCATAAAGAGTCAGAAGTAGCTCAGCAACTCTCTTCACCCTGAAATATTATCTGAAAACATTATTTCCCTTCTCCTCTTTTCATCACACACACACTACTGCTTTGCTTTCATTAGGGTCCAACAAATGTATATAGTGCTTCACCTCCCATTTACATTCACTTTGATCTTTTTTGAAACTGGAGAGACTTAAAGACTGTGGGTACTTATTTTCCTCCCATGCATCTCCCAGGTAGTTTTCCACTTCTTGTAACATACCAACTCTCCCCTTCCTCAGTTCTGGTTTGCCCATTGTGCACCCTTTTAAGTTTTAAAAATGGTTTGCTATAGCTCAGGATGTGTTTCAAGGTTTGACCTGGTTTTTTACTTCAGTATTTCAAGCACTCCAGGTACTAAAAGGTGGTTTATTTATAATCTTTTGTGAAGGGGCATTGCCCTCTTACCCATGATGGGTGCAAATCTGTAATGCCGGCACCAGGATCTCGACTAGTATAAGTGTGAGTATTTCTGCATTTGCAGTGATATTGTGCGAGTTCCTTGCATCTTGCCACACATTTTTGGACTGCAGGACAGGTAGAGCCTGCCATCACATCTCTTTCTCCACGACCAGAGAACTACTGGAAGAAGCAGTCAAATCCTCATCTCTTGGTCATCAGGACAAAGTCCTCAAGTCACCCTGAAAGACCTAAGCTGACAACAAACTGGCACAAACAGTTGACATATGAGCTGTGCAAGAGGACAAAGGAATGCAGGTTAACACGCCCTGACACAAGTGTCATCCGAACACGATTTTAATCACAGTACAGATTCAAGAGCAATCTTATCCCCAAAACTTAGTATGCTGAAGATGAAATACAAGCATTTCCCTCTTTGCAACCTCTCACCTAGTATCATGTCCATCATGAGTCACCGTCACAGAAACATGGTGACCAAGCAGTTGCTAACATCTCCAGAAGTTTTTGCTTATGGACGAGAAAGCAGAGTCCCAAAGGGAAATCCTGTCTTTGACTGAACAGGAAACTAAATGAGGTCCTCTATGAGTTGTGATAGAGAAAAATACTCAAAATGTCAGTTATAGATATTGGTGCCAAACTAATAACGACTGTATCAAGGGGAGACCTTTCTGGTTACACTCAGATAACATGATAGTATGCCTTTAGTTTTGTTTTTACACATTAGATATTTCACCTTTGTCTGAGTTTAGAATGATTTAAAAGACGTAGTACAGCACTCCTCAAAGAGCTGACAAATTTGAGTCCTAATCTTTACTTCTCTCATACAACTCATGGGGAACAGGAAAGCACGGGGAACACAAAGTGGGGAGCAACTCTGAAGCTCAAGATTCTCACCAGTGTTGTTTGTACCAGGTTAAGTTGCTTCTTTTAATTTTTGATGGATGCATTCAGGTGATTGTCACAAGTATAGCAGTCAATCTCCAAATTCAGATTAATATCTCTAGATATTCCTCTGAGCAGGCAGGTACTAGAGCAAGTTCAACCATGTATAAAAGGAGCATGTACACTTCTTACTCCCTTAGATTTCTTACAGGAAAGACCACAATACTAACAACTGCTTTGCCTACAGCAGGATTCTGCATCTGAAATATAGACCATGCTCAAGATCCATCAGATAATTCATTATCACCTACTTTATTCACAGAGAAGGGGTCTCGACCTGCTTATTACAAACTGTTTTCCCAAGAGTCACTATCAATCTCATTTTGCAGGTGGAGCAATGGCAGAGAAGTATCATTACAGCTAGCACAGAAGCCTATGAATGCAGCAGGAAACCCTCAGCAACATAAGATAAACAATAAATAAACTAACACTTGGAAAAAATGCATATCAAAAGACACACAAGCAGCTTGCTTGTCCTATATACTGTGAGCCAGTCTAGCTCCTGTATAAACGATGAAAACAGGCATCTTCTCTCATCACTGCTGTGACATTGTTCATTTCCTGATGGGATAACTCCTAAGTAATACAGTGACCAATAGAGGAGTCTTCTGAACGCTCAGAAGTGACACCAAAGAGCAAGTGCTATTGTGAAAGCTACAAGTAACCGTCACTAAAAGGTGTGCTGAAGTGACTCTGTACAGGAAGAGAAGAGAGATTCTCCACTTGAGCGGCCCAAAGGCAACATCAAAATTCTTACTGGAAAGATAAACCAGTGACAACAGGGGAAAGGCACACTGGGGTTTCAGTACCATTTCCAGCAAAGCAGGGAAGACTTTCAGGGCAAGCTACTGATCCAAGTAGCTCACTCCCAGGAAGCACACTTTTTAGGTGTGCTTTTTAGGGCAGCTCGTGAAATCTTCAGTTTTCTGGTTTCTACAGAAATATTTTAATGGGCCTCAGAGCTCTCTATCACCACTGAAGAGAGAGAGAACAAAAGAATGCCTGATCCTTAGAGCTGATGGTAAGGTGAAGATCTGTGTTCCTCAGCGTTGTCTCCATTGGGAATCAGACATCCTTCTTTTAACGCTGACATGAAAGTCAACCACATTAAGGGTTGTCCTGTGTGTTTGACTTCCCTAAATATTTTTAAACAGAAAATTTCACTGAGTATGCTCCACTATTTGCAACTGCTTTTAAAAAGTACTGACCATTCAATTCTTACGCCTTCCTCTCCTCCTTTTCCATTTACAAAATACATAAACATTGCACTCCACAATAGAAAAAAAAGATATATTTCAGTTTGGCTTATTTCCACATTTATTTATTTCAGCTTCTAAGGAAGACAGACTTAGTGCACATCAACTTGTCTTTGCTGTTCCAAAAAGGTAAAAAGCACTTAACTTGTAAAAGCTGAAAACTTCTATTTTCAAGTAGCTGCTTCTTTTGAGATTATTTTCCTTTGAAGGCATTTTTAGCCTAGCTTATCCATAACAAAGAACACACAAGTATGTGATGAAGAAATCTATGGCTTTGTGTCAAAAGGATTAATTTAATTTTTTCCCCAAAAAAAAAATATCATCCTTTAGGGAACTGTAAAAAGACAGAAAGTCTGCCCTAACATACAGTTAAGTACGAAGACAGGATGCAGTAACAGAGTATCTGTTTTCTCTTATTTATGAAACACTTCAGTCCCACACTGTTTATCATCTTACATAAGCATGCTATTTTCTCCCAGTTGTTAAAGCAGAAAACCAGAAACTTTGCCTTTGACAAAACTGAACGTGAAATCAAGTCTCGCAGTGTTCTAAAATAGAAAACATAATCGGCAGGAAACATACAGCAAACCATTTGACAAAAACAACTACAGGATCACCGTCGTCTTCTCTTAAGAAAGTAAATTAGAAACAAAAGAGTAAGTTCTACAGAGCTATAAGATGATTTTTACGAATGCTTTCTTTGTAGATGGATGGAAGCAATTCCACAAAGAAACAAAAAGCAGAACGCATGACAGAACTGGAGAAGCAGTCCACATTTACTGTTGCAAAATTGCTGAAGGACAAAAATAAAATTTTAAAGTGTTTACATCTCTCTCTCTTTGAGCTTCTCTCTCCCAAATATAGTGAATTTTCCTAAGGGCCTGTACATGTGACAGTAAAAGCAACCCTTGAGACTACTCCTAGATCACAAAACATTCTGTGGCTCAACAAACCAGAATCATTTAGCTTTGTCAGCAAATGAAAACTTAATCTGATTCTATGATTAAACTGTATTCCTACCTCAGGATCATCATCATCAAAATCAGGGTAAGTGGAATGATCAGGATTATTCATTTTATCCAAAAGCTCAATAGCAAGACTTCGGTTTAATGGCTGGGTAACAAACGGATGCTGAAAGACAGAAGAAAAACACACCCACATATCAAAATTCCAATCACTCCTATTACGCATAATTTAATTTTATAACTGAAAAAAAATCCCATATATAAATTTATACCTGTAGGAGCTTTTCAGCTGTAGGTCTTTTTTTAGGATTTTTTGTAAGTGCCATTTTCACAAAATGATGGAAACTATTGGACCTGCAAAATGAAGCAGTAAACATTAGAATCAATTTCCCAGTGAAATATAAGATCATTATCTACTGAAATAGAAAAGTACTTACCATTTCATTTTATCCTTTAATTTAGGAGGCTGGAAGTTGCTTTTTGTCATTAGAAAAAGTGCTCTGAAAAAAATGAGATGAATTACTAAATATATTATTTGGTTGGCATGAAGAAGTCCATCAGTTTAAGAGATGCTACCAGGATAATCTTACACATTCATGCACCAAAAGGAGTTGTACATTCAGAACAATTCAATACCCACACAGTCCCTCCAGACACCACAAGCACACGTAGCCACTACTCCAAATGGATTATTTATGAAGCTGTACTTACACACGAAGCTTTAAATCTTTACTAACCTCATTGGATGTAGGTCAAACATTGGAGGCTGAAGTTCAGCAAGCTCTATAGCAGTTATTCCAACTGCCCACAGATCACAGAGCTGGTTATAGCCACCTTTTCTTTCTACTGCAGCAACTTCTGGCGCCATCCTAAAGGACAAGATATTTTTAGATAAACTTCTTGCCACAAATTGAACGTTTTTCTGTGTGGAGCAGTTTACTACTCTTTTCCCTAAAACTCTCAATCTATAAGCATAGAATATACATTTCTTTGTGTGTGCGTAGCTATGTAATGTATACGTTAAGCTTTCCTCAATCATCTCCTGGTAACTAAAAGGCAGTTTCCAAAACAGCTATTTAGCAGTAAGAGAATAAAACCACTGTCTCGGACCTTTTTTTGCAGTCACACAACAAATCACCACTCAACAACAAAAGAGCCTAAGCTATAGTCATTCAACTACAGTAAACCTCAAGTAATATCCAAATTCACACATTACCCCAGAAAGTGATCAAGTGACTTCTGAAGAGAAGAATTCTTACCAAAAAAAAGTTACAAAATGTCAGCTTTCTCGTATCCTGAAAGCATGAGACCTGAAGCCTGATTGTAACTTCTGCACAGAGCACTCCCTGCTTGCAAAGTTTACCTTTCTGCAATGTCAGAAATCCTCATTCAAGTTCACAAGATAGTTTCATATCTTCAGGTGACAAAAACTATCAAACATAACTAACACATAAATAGGAATATCTAAAGGATTCACTAGGCATTGCCACAAGTTTTGAATGGTCAAAGTGAATTACAGCTTTGATTGCCCTACAGTCACATCAGAAGGTAAATATGTTAGTACTTTTTAGCTTTGAACTTTCTTAGTCCAGATCACCTGAAAAGCAGCAGAGGAAACGGAGATGTGAGTCAATAAAGGTTAATACAGATGAATATCAGTTAATGAGTGCACCAGGAAAGCAGCAGGCAGCACCTCAAATTGATGTGTTAATCACAGCCACCCTTATTCGGAGATCTGAATTCATCAGGATTTCAAGTTTGCATAGTTACACTAAATTCACATAAATTCTAAGAATTCATTAAAAAACAACCACTCTAAATCAAAAAGGAGAGAGTTACCTCAGTAGAGCAGGAGCATGACTTAACTTGAAAAGACACAGAGGAGGAGCACAACAATAAATACGAGAGTGACTGGAACTACAGATGCTGCACAGCAGTTTTGCCCTTTATTCCTCTCCCATCCAAACACTACCGCCTTGCCCGCCCAGGCATCTTTTAACAATCACTCAAACCTTCGCACTGCCTGTTTCCAACTAAATTTTCTTCTCCGTGTCCTCAACAATTTTGCTCCCTCGATTTTCCCCTCAAATCTCCGAGAAGCTTTGCAAAGAAAAGCTGATGCTTTTCATTAGCATTTAACCTACGTAATGCTTTCCAAGTTAATGTTTAAGGTTATGACATGTCATTTGAGGAGCCTGGCACATTTTGGACAGTAATACAGGCCAGGACTAAATTCAGACTCTTAGGAAAGAGAGAGACATAAACCAATTACACAATCATGACTGATGGGTGTTTGTGCTATTCTGAAAGGGAAGTGAATCCTTGCCTTGATTTAACACTGCAGAAGAATGCTAAAAATGCTGTGTGCTTGACTATTTCAAGACTGAATACTTAAATGCAGGGTTGTGGTGTGGTTTTTTTCCCATTATACACATTTTTATCTTGTACCTACTAGGCTGCCAGATAACAGAATTTTGAGTATCTTTCTAGGAAACATACAAGAGAAGCGCTATTTTACAGTGAAGAACATGTGTCCTTCACCTTGAGGTGAAAAGGTATCAACTACATCCAGTACAAAGAGAAGAAAATAAAATGCTAAACTTTAGAACACAGACTACGCACATTAGCTTACTGATGGAAGAATAAAATATGCAGTACAGATAGAATATAAATGTATGTTTGAATTTAATCAGTGTAGGCAAATAAGGGGGGGAAGAAAATTACTTAGAGGAAACATTTCACAAGTTGCAAAACAAATGAAACTCATTATCAACTGAAAAACTGCAGGAAAGATGTATCTGGGGTAGAGGGGAAGAAATATTAAGAAACAATATTAAAAATCAGGGAAGAAAAATATTTAAGATCAGAGTTAAAAACAAGCAAAACTGTTGATAGCTTTTAAGTTTGACTAAATTGAGATACATCAGCCAACAACAGCGATGGCAGCACACAGACAGCTTTTCAATTTTTCAGAGCATTAGAGAATTTTCTCTGCTATTCCGCTAATTCAGGATTTAGAATGACTCATACAGATATGATCACCAGAAAGTCTGACACAGCCTTTAGAGATTAGTCTCCCCAGAAAGTGACAGAGTGCTTTTATCACGATTTTTCAACAGTATTATATATGTTACTATTATATTAACGGCCAAGTAAAACACAGTTACCAATATGGGGTGCCAATGAACGATTTCCTTTTGGCAATTGTAGCTGTAATCTGCGCAGACACTCCAAAATCAGCTATTAAAAAAAAAAAAAGAGTAACAAGAAAACAATAGTCAATAACTGATTTGATGTAATTAATTGTTAATGGGTATATATTTGGGTTCCCCACTATAAAGGCTTCTTAAATATACTGGAAATTTAACAGAAAATAAATAACACAATCAAATAATTGAAGCTTCATGTATTCATGAGTCAGCTCATCTCAATTCCCTGGCAAATATGCAAGCCGCACATAAACATGCCCCTCATCAACACCAGAAAGAAGAGGTTAGCACAGAAGCCCTAACAGTTTCATGCAGTGCTTTAATATGATAAAATACAGCATTTAGTATCATCCAAGAGATTTTTTCAGATAACCTCTCAAGGCACATTTCAGACTTAAGAACTCTGGATGGTACTTTTCATTAAAAACTTATACAAATTCGTGACTTGAATTCTACCTTTCTATTACAGCATCAGAAAGTCTTTTACCTCAGCGTTCCAAAACTACTGCAATTACTCCTCAGACACTACTTGAATGGTGCAATTAGATATTACCAGCAAGAGAGAAAGAATTCCAATATTCTTTAATTCCTTACACAAACTATAACATTATTAAATGAAATACAGAAGACTGCTTCTTAGAGCACATGAAAATCTGTTAGCAATGCCAAACTGTATTAACTCACCTAATTTTACATGTCCATTATCCGTTAAAAGAATGTTAGCTCCCTTAAAAAAAAAAAGTAAGCATACTTGAATTAAAACATACTGATTCGTCTGATACCATATTTTTTTAGAAGTTATGTGAGATCTTACGGCAAACTAGGGGCCAAAGCCAAACCAAGGGTTGTGTATTCAAGAAATCTGCAGCGTTATCAAGGAAATGTTTGTGAAATTACTAAGCTGCCATAAAGAAACTTGCATATACAGGGTTTCTCGTTAATTTTTAGTTCACTCTTCTTTAGCCTATGGTACTACAGAGTTTCCACTGCATACAAAGACCCTCTCAAAAAGCAGAATATTGTGATTTTCCTATGCTGATGAATTCTTACTTTTTTCTATTTACAGTGACTGAGAGGAAACAGGAACTCTAAAGGTCAAAGAGGAAGTAATTTGATTTTCTTTTCATATGTAGGAGCTGGTTTCGACTTGTTTGAGAGCGCTGATAATTATAACTATAGTCTTAAGGACCTCCTTTGATATTTAAGTGTTTAGCAAAAGTATTTCCATCGTTATGCAACAAAGATTCTGTTAGTGCTAGGTCTGAAGAGCTCACTTTTGTATGGCTGGACGTACCGCTCTCTTTCAGTTCAATAACGAAAACTAACCCAAAGCAGCAGTCAGTACCAGAAAATCACAACATAAAAGGACCGAGAACAAATCTGACCTAAAGGCTGAAACCCGGTACTGGTCGAGTTGAGTGAAGGCTGGAGCTGGCTAAACCCAGCTTCAAATGTCAGCACCGCCCATGAACTAGATGGAAAAGCAGCATAGATGGGCCTCCAAAAACCCTAGGATTTTTTACAGGTTATGGCTCTTCACAGAGAATCAAAAGTCAGGCCTGCAGTAAAACACTGCTTACTTTGGCAAACGTTGCACAAGTGTAGTTAATGAGCCTTATAAATGAAGCTTGGTAAATAGCGTGACAGTCCAGTTAAGGTGGTCTTGACCTTGTTCACCTTTCAAGAGTAACGCGACAGATACTCTAAATATGTAACGTAGTTACGGAGGGAAGCAAACATAATGCAACAGGCAGGAGATCTGCAGATGAAGATAGTATTTTTCCATGCGTTTGGGAAAAAAAAAAAGAAAGTAATAATTCTCAATGAAAGGACTGTAAGCATTTTTTATCGGCACAGTTCTGTTGAGAAATACCTATCTATGCTCTGTATCCTTACAAAGTATAATGAAAAATGTTTAAAATCTTGTGTCCAAAGTAATCATTCATTCAGAAATTATTTTTATCAGTACTCAAAACACAAATATCCTGCAGTCAATGAAAACAACTTGGAATCAGGCTGCATTAAGGCATCTACAGTTGAATCTGCTATACACTGCATTCCTAGTCTGGGGAAAAAAAAGGAAAAAAAAACAAAACACAGAAACAACCAACACAACACAAAGGAATATGGTAATTTACTGCCAAATCTCCAGGAAGAAGCCTGCCAAGTTTAAGCTGCAGTCTGAGCAAGGAGGAGTTTGGGAAAAAAAGCAAAAAGTAGCAAAACTTCAGGGACAGAAAGTTCACCAGAAGCATCAGCAGAAAACTGTTTAAGAGAGAGCATAAGAGTCTGAACAAGCCACCTTTTCTGAGATGAAGGTTTAAAGAAGTCAGCGTCAAGAGCCTGATTTGTGGTACCCTCTCTAATTTTATCACGTGAGGGAGGGGACAGAAGCAGTCTCCGAGAACCCTGCAGAACAGCAGCCAGGGCCCTGTAATCTGCTCACCGAAAAAAAGCCAAGAGGCCAGAGCAGCAGCTCTGCTCACTAGCTGGTTCAGAGACGCACCCTTGGTATGCTGAGCTTCTTGGAAAGGTGTGGGAAAGAGCAAACCTTCACTTTTGCACAGAGCACACCCTTACAGTCATCCCAAAACATGTTGCTCTGGACACTGGGTAATGACTAAATTTTACAGCACTGGTCAAAACGATGCATTTTATAGAAAGATTCTTTTTTTCTTCCCTTGGGCAGAAAAATTCAATTTGTTCTAACAGACAGAAATAAAAAGTGAAGGGAATTTTAGTGGTTTTACTTACCTTTATATCTCTGTGCATTTTTCCTTTACTGTGAAGATAATATAGCCCCTGCATAAAGTATTTAGATAGTAATTTAGTAATTTTATATACATTCCTTACTTAATTACCAGATAAGATCTGATACAATCCTCTAGTTGACTCAAGGACAGAAGAACATTTTTATGTTTCAATGTCCCTGAACTGCATTTGCACATTCAATATATGTAATGGCATAATATCTAGAACACAGGATAGATGGAAAGAATATCAGCCACCACATTATCAAAAGAAAAGCATTCCCAGACCAACTTTTCTGCTGGACACAGTAACTGTGACCTTTTTAGATCAAGTTTACTTTTAAATTGCCTAACAGCTTTCTATTCGGCAGTCAGATCACTGGATAGCTAGTGCTGTTACCTCCCATATCATTACACACTTCAATTAAGTCTGGAAGTGTGCTTGCAGGCAGCGCTTCGGGTCTGATAGAGGAGCAGAACTCTCAAGGATTCCTGCAAAAGCATTAGGCTGTGTCTTTCTGGTTTCAATGACACTACATTCAGGCTTTCATGAAGTGCTAACCAGTTACAAAATTCAACTCCTTAAATAAACTAAAAGAGGGGAAAAAAACTTGCTCACATGCGTTTTAAACTTTTTCTCTGGAGGAAATACTAACAATACCCAGTCAGTCCAATAGTTTTTAGAGAGTCCTCATTGCAGGCATGTGTAGACCCAAAAACTGGACTCCACTTGCTTTTGCTACAGAGCATAACTGATCAGAGCACCTACCCGACCGCTGCAACAGCTGGCATTACCTAAAAGAGACCCATGGACACCTCCCAAATTTACATCTCTGGATGCTAGTGGCACAGAAAGTGCAGCGATCCACTCATTTTTACCACTACCCTGGAAAAACGCAAAGTCACCATTTTCAACACTGCATGCCTGCAGGCAGGTACTTTAAAGAACCTGTATTTTCAGAATCAGTCTCATTGATTCCAACTAGAATGAGTGTTTCTGAAAACAGAACGTTTAATGGGCTTCTAAATACAGAGATCAAGCACTAGCTTTAGGCATTCAAGTGACACTCTGGATTCAAGGAAACTGATGGCAAAATTAACATTGGACAAACTACTTCTACGGATGAAAAGATGGCTTATAATCTCAAACTATTTAATAGGAAAAGTGACTAATGCATTGTAAGCTACATGATACTAGAAACTATACACATCATAATTGGCCAGAGCATTATAAGCATGTATTAACAGGCCACTTGAAAATATACAAAAATGGGTCCATGGATAAAACTTAAACGATACACACAAATCAGCAGTTCTCACAAGCAATTTAAACACATTAACCAAGAAATCTTCTCACACAATAAATAATTATTTTACACATTTTTTTACAATTTCCACTGCATACAAAGACCCTCTCAAAAAGAAGAATATTGTCATTTTCCTATGCTGATGAATTCTTACTTTTTTCTACTTACAGTGACTGAGAGGAAACAGGAACTTTTACAATTTTTTTACAATGTTTACTATTGAAACACTCCTCCATATTCCAAGAAGATTATGGAGTTGGTGGATGGACTGTGAGGTGGATAAAGAAATGGCTGAATGGTCATACCCAGAGAGCAGTGGTCAATGGCTCAATGGCTCGATGGAGATCAGCAAGAGGTGGTGCCCCTCAGGGGTCTGTACTGGGACCAGTGCTGTCCAGTATCTTCACCAATAACACAGTGAGTGGGATCGCATAAATTTGCAGTTCACTCCTAGCTAAGTGGTGTGGCTCACATGCCTGAGGGACTAACACCACTCAGAGGGACCTGGACACCCTTGAGAGGTAGGCAAATGTGAACCTCATGAGGTTCAGAGAGGCCATGTGCAAGGCCCTGCACCCAGGTTGGGGCAATACAGGTATCAGTAGAGGATGGGGGATGAAGGGATTGAGAGCAGCCCTGCAGAGAAGGACTTGGGGGTCCCAGTGGATGAAAAACTGAGTATGAGACAACAATGTGTGCTCACAGCTCAGAAACACCTCAATCACATCCAAAAAAAGTGTGGCCAGCAGCCTGAGGGAAGTATTTCTGCTTCCCTACTCTGTTCTGGTGAGACCTCGCCTTGAGTACAGCATTCAGCCCCGCAGACCTCAGGACAGGAAAGACACAGACCCACTGGCACATCACAAAAACAAAGAAAGGCTGAGACAAGTGGGATTGCTTAGCCTGGAGAAGAAAAGGCTCCAGACTTTTAATACTTAAAGGGGGCTTATGAGAAGGGTGGGGACAGACTTTTTAGCAGGGCCTGTTGCAATAGGACAAGGGTTAATGGTTTTAAACAGGAAGACAGTATAAGGAAGACTTTTTTTTTTTACAATGAGGGTGGTGAAACACTGCATGCCTTGCCCAGAGAGGCAGGAGATGCATCCTTGGAAACACTCAAGGTCAGGCTTGATGGGGCTCTGAGCAACCCGATCTAGCTGATGACACCCCTGGTCACTGTCAGGGGTTGGACTAGGCAATGTCTAAAGGTCCCTTGCTACCCAAACTTCTAATAACAAGGGGTTTAAAGGTTGAGAAACCAAAACACTCCCAGATATCATATAAAAGACTTTACTGGAAGGGGAAAAAAACCCTCATGTCCTGTGAAGTCAGAAGCCAACAATTTCTGGCATAGCATAGGGCAATAGTAAGTGGCATGCAAAGGAGTTGGCTGAGGGACAGAGCTATCTTCAAAGAGTGTTTGAGAGGTAGCAGCTCTCAACTGATGGTATTCAACAGATCTGCATTCACTAGAAGCCAAGAACTGTGCTCTCACATGGAAGCAAGACATCCACCAAAAATGCCATTTCTGAGTAAGTTTTAGCGATGAACTGGACCTTTAATTTAGGAAAGGAAAATGAAAGCTAGTATACCTATGAGGAGAGGCTGGTGACCTTAACTTGAACATCTTATATACGCAGGCAATTTTTTTTCCTTATAGGCACAGATCAATTATTAGATATGCAAAACAAGAGCCTTTATTTCCCTTCAAACCTGCAATAACTAATTTGTACCACAAAAATAGATTAATAAACATGCTGCTTTCTCCTTTAAAAAGGACAAACAAAAAACAATACAGCAGAAGCATGATGACAGTTTTCTTCAAATGATCTAGGACAACTTGAGGTTATGCAAGTATACATGTAAGTTCTAGGCTATAATACAGGACCTCTCAGAAGTCTGAGAAAAATGCTAAACCATCCAAACACTACTTACATGGCATCACACATATTTGTACCTTTAGTTTTAGCTTTTAATACTTTAACATTAAAAGTCAACCACAAGAACTGAGAATACACTACCTGTAGTGTTTCTCTGCTAACATACGCAATCTGCTGTTCTGAAAGTGGTCCAGTCACTGAAATGGAAAGGAAGAAAAATAAATTCTCAAAATCAAGTAAGACACTGCCCATTCCAAACTCAGACATCAGTTTCTACTATTCACACTGATAGGATCTTATCCTTGAAATCTCAGAGTAAATGTGCCTAGACTCTCCCCCAGACCAAAAACATCTAGAAATAGTCTAGAAACCACTAACTCCCCCCATATATAAATCTCAAAGTAATTAAGAGGAAAAAGAACGAGAAGCAGTGATTTAGCACAACTCTT
>NW_009722450.1:22859-26350 GCF_000703405.1 Apaloderma vittatum
ACCCATTGTGTCCTGTGCAGAGCTGGACTTCTAACCCAGTGACTCAGAGCTACAGCAAACTCTGCTCAGGCCCCTTTGAGCTCTAGGAAGTTCCTTCTAATGTTTGCAACCTGCTCTCCCCTTCGGTTCCTCACACTGCCATGTGACCTACTCTCCCTTCCATGCAGCCACATAACCTGCTCTTCTGCAACTTCTCAACACTTCTCAATACCAGCTACCAGCACTGTTGTTCCTGGGCCTGCCACACCATGTATCTTCGCAAACTCCCCCTTCGAGAGGACTCAGCAGCTTCCCCATCAAAGGAATCTTTCTTTCCCTCTAGGGTCCCACTTCACTCAAGTCTCTTTAAGGAAGACCACTAAATTCTGAAGCAATTCATAAAGCAAACACCAAACAGCAAGCAAGGAATGACCAGTGACTTGTCCCCAGACACTGGAATTTGATCCTGAAATCAAAGGACTTTAAGTCCAGGAAACACAGTTTTCCCTGCAAGTTTCTCAGGTTTCACAGAGAAAACAAACAGAAAAGTTGGATGAGGTTTCTCAGAGGAAACTGAAGCAGTAAGCAGTTAGAAATTACACAAGATTTAAGCACCTAACTGCTTAGTCTCTATAAACGCCAGGACCATAATATTATTTAGTATACATAATAATATATATCTTCACAACATGTCTGGATCCATCTCCTCTTTTCTGAAAGAAAAGCTCCAAACCCACATAAAACTGAACGTGCACCCAAACCACATATTTCTAATCACACATGTTTGAGAAATTTAATTCTGATTAACTTAAATGACTTAAGATTACATATGTCTACAGTTCAATCGGAATAAGACCCTTTGGAACGTAATTAAGATCAGAAAGGAACTTTCCACTTTCTACCAGCAGAGAAGCCAGAAATCAGCTCCTGTACCAACACTCTGTTCAGGCACTTATGTGGCACGAGGTCATCTCATACTTTCAGGTGCCCCACGTAACAAAGCCGATTAGATACCATGCCATTATTGACATTTGCAGAGAAGTAAAGGATCAACAAGACCCTGCTCAGATGATTGCACCACGAGCATGGTGTGAACTTGTGAACTGGTGCCTTGTTTTACCCGCATCCAAGTTAATTGCAAAAAGGCCTACAAGTTGTTGAAGCGCACGAGAAGGATGTGAAGATCCTAACACGAAGCTTCACTGACACTGATAGATTTTACCATATGAAAAACATTGCCCGAGAACCATGGAGCCACTACTCATGGCATACTCCTTCCCTAAGCAAGTCTTAATTCCAGAGCAATAAAATTGCTCAAAATTGATTTGGTCTCTTGAAACTAACAATCAATTGACTGATACTCTCTTTATGCAATAGATTCATACCCACCCCTTGTTTCTTTGACCACTCACTGCACCTAAGCCTTAAGCAAATATATAGGCCACCTTCGCTTTTCTCATCATGCTTCCAGCATAAAAGAGAGAGCCTTGTGTTGCTACAGCTATACAAACATGCAGAAGAACACTGTTTACAAAGAAGAGCACCCATGCTTATCCACTTATCTAGGTATCTGTAGGCACTGGTTATACTAAGGCAAAGTTCAAAAGCTCATTAACATAATGGTTACAAAAACAGACAGCAAATCAATTTTTTTTTTTTTTGCAACACAATATTGTCTAATTTTACAGCCTTTAAAAAGTAATGATGGGTATGAGCTACTGAAGGAAGGAAATACCTTCTGCGGCTCAAAAAAAACCCCAAAGAACTATAGCTAATTTTGTTTTCAAATAACAAATTCAACCAATTACGTAAATACATAACCTAAAATTGACCTTCAATGGATTATTATGGATCCGAAATCTAGGATTCCTCCTCTCCGATTCCAAAATACTAATCATCTCAATTTTTGAAAATAAGTTTTACTTAGATTTTAAGGATTTACAGCCTTGACATACCATGATAAATATCCTGTAGAGAGCCACCTCCACAAAACTCCATGCAAATCCACAGCTTGTCTCGTCTAAAAAGTGAACAAAACCATTCATTAGCTGTCAGCTTTGAAAACAGTATCTACAAAAGATAAAGGTAAAAGACTCAAACACTATAAGGCACAACAATAAAAGCTCTGTATTCTGAAAAGCACAAGTCAAATAATTAATATGATTTAATCTTTATGCAATACTTCACTGTCAAAATAGTAACTAATGAAATACAAAAAATATTCCAGGGTTTACTGAAGTAATAGAAACAGTACTAGTGAAAAGCACGCACTGATTTTTGTTAAAGATCTACTATGAAAATGAAATACATTTTTACTGAAAGAGAAAAACAGATGTGAGTTCTTACTTCTTCCTCATTTTCACTTCTCCACATATTTCAGAGTGAAGGCATTAACACCAACCAAAAAAGAAAACCAAACCCAAAAATCTAAACCCAAACCAAAAAGCCCTAGGTACATCTCTAAACTCAATTTCTTTCAAAACAAATGGAGTAACACTCCAGTGTGTTCATCAAAGCTAGGCGGAATGGACCCCACACTGTGGATAAGAACCTTCTCACACCTATAGATATTTTTGATGGCAGGGGTCAGAGGGAAGCTATGCTGATTCCTCTTACTAAGGGTATCAATTCAGTTTGACTTACTGTACCTCTATAAAAGGCGCTTTCCAATAACAGACAACAAGCTGAAGTTCTGAGAGGTATCTTCTATTATAGACACTGAATTCTATTTTCACTTAGCCATTTTCACCAGTAAGACAGACATATCACACGTGACCACAGAAAGAACTTTGGACTTTCCTTTCCCTTCTGGCCATCATAACATACAGGAAAGAAGAATCACATACAAGCACCTTAGAGCAGACTGAGACACAGGACAACCAAAGGAGACACTGATGATTGTTCTGCAGCTTGCCCATGACCCCTGGTCTTAGGTTCCTTGCATTCACAGAATGCTGGGACATGGTTGCAGGCAATGCCAACATTCGTGGAACTGTTTTGCCAGGCAATGATCTAAGTGCCGAGCTTATCCCCTGAACTGCAAATTGCAAGTATTTCCCACCAGCAGGTAACAGCTATAATAGCGGTTGTTTCATGGAAGAACGGCCTTTCTTGGATCTCCTCACCTTTGATGTCCATAGTCCACATGGTGCTCAAAGCTACACACCGGCTGCTTCCTCTAGTGATGGGAAAGGTATTGTTCAGGCATTACAGAGGTTTTAAGCAACGGAGGTCCCTGGCTGTTAACTCCATACATTTCTAGGGATTAATTAAAGTATTGTTTGAAATAATATGAAGGCTTTCCACTGAAATAACTGATCAAAGTCAGACATAGAAGCAATGTGACTACCTGTGGAAGGAAACAGAATTAGCAACGATAGCTGGGGAACACGAGTGAGAAAGAAGCGCTGAAGAGACAGACGTCTACAAGTTCCTTGTTTATTCCCCACAACGATGCAAGACTCAGACAGGGACACTTTTGAGGGCACTGGGCTCATGAAAGCCACTCTTTC
>NW_009722450.1:26381-42328 GCF_000703405.1 Apaloderma vittatum
CTGTTTGATGCCAACAGTAGCAGTGCAAAAGTGGGAAAAAGCCAGGACAACCCCAGCAGCCTTGGGACAGCAGCAAAGCACCCACAAAGTAAGAGATATGAAGTCGTAAGTGCTGTTAATTCACATCTTCGCTTACTGGACATTAACTTCCCAGAATGGAAAAGCCCTACAGAAGAAAAACTAAGAGGATCAAAAGACGAGACTGCATTTCTCATTTGCTATCTGGCCTTTTATTACTGTGCTTAAGTGCTCCGAGACAGGTGAAGATCCATGCAATCAACAGTTAAGGTGGACACAATTGTGTTTGCAAAACATATGGCAAGCACAGCAAACAAAACAGAATCAACACTGCCACTAAGTGCAACTTAACACCTAAGCTAACAGCGAGGCAGAAATTCCACTGTCTGAAAAATCCACACATACACAGAAGAAAAGCATAGGGAACAATATGCTGGTAAGTGCCAAGTACAGGATGAAGGTATTTTTCTTATTGTTCTTAGCATTAAAAGATACTTGGAAAACAACAGATCAGACCATGAGAGGCCTCAGAGACAGATATTCAATTGCCCAGACAAAGGAGAAGCACTACGCTAAAGCAGGGGAAGGGGATCAAGCAAGAGCACGAGAGAGTGCCAAAATACAGATTATTATTTGTCAAAATTTAATTCTGGGTCCTGACACCCAGAGACAAGAGGAAAGCTGTTTTTTGCAGAAAAAGCACCCCCAGGCTGAATACAGCATCATGAGAAGAGTAGGCACCAGTCCAATCTAAAAATTTTAAAGTAGTTTAATGCAACAATAGTATTTGTTCAGTCTGTTTTCATATGAAACCTTAAGAAGTCATTAGAAACAGCTTTTTATTAGTTATACTAAGCAATCTGTTCCCACTATGACTCGTTAAAAGAAGCAGCTGGTAAGACAACTGCACACATTTGTCGATGCTTCTACAATGCAAATAATCTCACCTCCAGAAACAAACACAAATGGAACCATCACATTCTGGTTAGAAGTTCATACGTGAGAAAAACAGCCTGGAGTAACTGCAATAGCTCTGCAGAGTCACAGTCCTCAACTCTGCCATTCCTCACGACTTTCTTCTACATTTGTCTTCTGAAAACGTTTCTAACAACAGCTTTCATGTTCATGAAGCATGCCAGACTTAATGTCACACATCAAGAAAACTGCCAACACAACCTCCTTCCCAGTACTGAAAACAGGTATGAGTAACAGTGGAGGACATCTTCACATAGAAAAAGGTGCTCCCTTCCCAAATAAAGGCAGGCTTTGGGGTTGGGAGGACGATTAAGGAGGTGCGACACAAGACACTACGTGATCCCAGCCATACAGCTTTGAGAAATGCTACATCCATTGAAGAAGCTTAGTCACCACAATAAAGAGCTTCCAAGTACTACTGTCTTTAGGAGATCACAAGATCCCTTGGGAACTTTACCACCTGACAATCTGTAAACCGCTGTCAAACACACTAATAACTCCACAAAAATCTCAAAAAAATTTTACCATGACTTTGAGGTACGGAGCAGTTATTAAGCATTGACTGCTCATGCACAAGAAAAAGCCTGCCAGTACTACCGCACAGAATGGAAATTACAACTAATTTAGGTTAACCTGCAGACTAACCTTACACATTCAAAATCGAAGCGCAGACTCTCCTATCTTGGAATACCAAGTACCTACAGGTACACATATTCTATCTGTAGACACACCCACACAAATCTGTGCATAAGGCAGCTCACAGAGCAGCTCGGCACTACAAAAGCACTCAGACAAGCACCTTTCAAGGTATGGGATGCCGGAACAGCACGGCTCGTGGATTTTATCTTTAGACTTCGGTCCCTTCCTGCACAGCTACATATGATAACGCAAGCAGTACAGCAATCACACTCTCCAGCCTCGCTCAGTTGTAGTGTGCAGATGGTATTCATTTAATGGGCTAGTCAACGGCTTGCTTTCCTCTTCATTCTCATACTTCCACTGTATTTCCACTTAATCTTATTCTGAAAATATTTTCCCTCTCAGAAGCTTCTTTCATGCTCCACACTAAACTCTGTCTGTGAGGCATTAGTACGACCAGCTTTTCCACTACAGATCTTTAAAATTACTATAACGCAAACACAATTCAAAACAGGCTCTATTAGCTTGAATCACATCTGCCAGCATGCAATACTTCCATTCATCAGACAAAAGCTAACACAATACTCGTATCAAGAAAGATGCAATGAACCCCATCAGGGACAAAACGTGGTTTCAGTGAGTGTCCAGGGCTATTCAGGACAGTGAATACAAGAGGCAAGGAAAAGAAACTCCTGAGGACAGCATTAGTAAGCTGAGCTTCTGCAGAGACCTCTGCTTCTCCTCTGGAATGTACTGACAGATCTTTCTCTCTTCCCCAACACTTCCTTCAAGTTCTGGCACACTCAACTCAGCCAATTTCAGCTTGCTCCGACTACACAGACATTCAGCATCAAGGTCATTAGAGCACCACAAACTGCTCCACACTTGCCATTTCAATATCCTGTCCCAGCTCATCCCAGAGCCAAACAAGGAATGCTCAACGACAGCCAAGCAAGCCAGGAAGCACGTGTTAGCTCTTCTGTAGCACTGCAAACATGCACCAAAACAAACACTGCTGGCTAGAATAGAAACTCTAATTAGAATTTCCTAAGCTCTAGGTGATCTAGATTGAAAGAAATGCAGTATTTCAAAAAATAACTTGGTCAAATTTCAAAGGATTTTTAAAAGGCAAACATGCACTCCACATTCTGTCATATACTCCAGCTTCCAAGACAGTAATTTTTTGTTGAAAGGTTCTCATGTATCAAGATTTTTCATGTGAAGATACCACCTATATCTTTCCACCCCAATACAAAAAAAAAAAAATACTTGGCCCATATTGCTGAAAAGCTTTCAGCTACAGCAGATAGCCACGATGGAAAATTTCAGGTGGAGTTGCTGAAGTCTAGTACACATATGAACAACTCAGTTGGCATCTTGCCATTGTGAATAGACCAGAAATGTTGATAACACGCAGAGCTACCCTGTCCCACCTCTATTGTCCTCACCTAGACAGAAGGTATGTGAATATCTGAAAGGACCATAAAGCCTTTGCTGTACAGAGCATCACAACTTTTCAGAGCCTTTCAAAAGCTTTTAATTACATGGCATCATATGCCTAAAATTATGATACTAGGTGAACAACACCCAGTATTAAAATTTCTAGTCCTTGAATATGAAGTAGTAAAATATTTGTCAGGAAGTATTAAAAAAGAATTATAATAGCAAACATTATTAGAAACTGGCCAGAACAATTTGCATATACTATATCAAGTATCCTAAACAAGTACAGCTCAAAAGAGAAAAGCAAAATGTAAAGGAGCTAAAATGTCATTTTTATATTTCAAAACAAATCCAAAACACAAATCACCAGTGGGCTTCTTTAAAGGCTGCACAGGTTACACTTGTATGAAATCATCCTTAAAGCTTAACATAGCACGGCTAGTTTTATGCAAGGAAAAAAACAACAATTTTTTTCCTCCTTTTTTCCCCGTAACACTCAATTCTGAATTCCCAGATAACTTTACTTGCTAACATCAGTTAAGTCAGAACATTTAAGAACTCTACCTGATACTTCCCAAGTTTTGCAAATTTAAGAGACATTTTACTGAAACAGATTCAAAAGATACTTTATGCACAGACTCTTTCTTCATACTTGTCATACCTCTGCATCATTTTCCATTTATGTGTTAAATTCAAAACTTTTAAACAACAACTCATTTCCAAGGAAACAAGACTACACGGTCACTGGAAGATTTTGCTATCAGAAACATTTATATAGAGACACCATAGAAAACAGAACAGATTTTAAGGTAAATGAAAAAAATAACATACAAGTGGTAATACCTATCTGGTAAATTATGTTTTGCCTAAGTCACATTATAGACCTGTCCTTAGCAAGGAGATAGAGAGGCATTTTTAAGTGAGCAAAAGAAACAAACCATACCGGAGATAGCTGCCAAAATAGGCAACAATGTTTGGATGTTTACAGTCTTTCATCATAATGATTTCCTGCTGCACAACAGCAAAATCTTCTCCTGAAAAGCAGAAGGATTAATATTTTCATTGGCCTGGTTCATAGTCACATCTCAACTAGATTTTCAGTACATGTTTAACAAATAAACATTTCAAGTAATTAAAACTAATTACCTACCAGTTTCACAGACATACAAAGCAGCTGTAAATCAATATACATTAGCAACAGCTCAACAATAAGCAACTATATTCTTAAGAAGTTTCATTCTGGCCCAGATGGACCTCACATTTGCCCTTACGATCTTGGCCATAGCTCTTTCTAAAGTCTTTATGTCCCTCAAGACTCCACTGCGTCCATGCGCCTATGCCCTGCCAAGAGCCCAGGTTCCTAAAAACATGACAAAACTCTGTTATTTTTGGCCAAGTGTTCAATACCCATTAGATCATCTTCCTGAGGGGAAAGGGAAAAAAAAAAACACAACAACACACATTCAAGAGTATGCTGCTGCAATTTTCAGTAAAGTCAGTAAGCACGTATTTTATGGACTGTGCATAACGTGTCAAGATAAAACATTGACAGAGATGTGGCATTTACCCAAGTGTTTGGTACCTTGGTTGTCCCTGTCTTTCTAGAAAAGGTTCTCATGAGATCTGTACACTGAGAAAATCATGTATGAAATTGAAAATCCAGAGCGATTTTTGGTGTGGGGGTTTTGTGCAGCAATTTTGTATGCAACTGAAAGAGGGAAAGTGAGAAAGATACAAAATGTAAGCAAATGTTGGTATCTTCTTAAGAAATACACTTCACGTGGGGGCTTTTTTGCCTTCCAGTATCTTGCATTGCAGCTCCTCTGAAATTTCCTAAGTCAAAAGGGCAAATTATAGCTATTCTGGTATGCTCTTTCTAAAGAAGTTCTTCTCAAGTTTCTTTAGTTACTAGACATAAACAGTTCACAAAAAACAACTCATTCTTACTAATTTCACAGGTGAAACAAGCCTGAAGGCCTAAAACAACCATTGAACCTCATGACAAACTTAAGACAACCTATAAGCAAGTAAAAAAAAAGGAAAATTCAAAGTACATCAAAACTCTCATTTCAGTGGGCTGCCGTAGCACACTTAAAGAGCTTTTAAACCAGAAGCCAAAGCTACTGTCTAAAAAGTTGAATATAGACACTAAGCTCATATTTAGCAATTGCTGCAACCCAAAATCATTCTTAAATACAGCTGCTGATAAATTTCAAACGTAACACAACAAATTCCAGCAGAACTCGTCAAGCTATTACCTAGGAAAATGTGTTTTAAGTTTCTCTCAATACATCACCATATTGGTGACCTATTCATTTGGTACTTTTTAAACCAGAAATCTGATATTCATATGTATTTTATTTAATGGAAAACAAATTTCAAGCCACAAGCTGCAAATTAACTTTGCAACACGCTGTCTACTAACTGTGGAGCATTGCTAATGGCTTGCTGTATCCTGGCTAGACCTTTGAACATGCAAATACAGAAGAGCAAACAGGAAATTATTTTCACATGCTGACAGGTACTTCCATGAAAGGACACGACTCTTCCAGTATTTGACCAGTGGTTTAATTGCATCGAAAGTACTTATACTTTAGAGTAAGTGCCTAACCACTATTAGCCCTACGTCTGCCCACTGTCACCAAATCTGCAAAGCTTGCAAAGAAAAAGTCAGTGCCACAGGAATGTGGACACTGCCCGTCTGAAGCTGTGAGTCAAGCCTCTCCTGTGACGGGAAGAGACAAGTACAGAGAGAAACTCAGCTTGCAGAGCACAGAGGGTAGCCAAAGCACATTCTCTGTGCACACTCAGGTATGCAAAGGCATCACAAATACTTGATTCAGCTGCAGGGTGCCAGTTGGCCCCATCAGCAAAGCACGAGGGCAAGTTACCCCAGCTGCAGCACAGCCCCAGGCTCTGTCCACAGCTCAGAGAACACACACGGCACAATTCTCCAAGTCCTACTCAGCACAAACCACATAACACTCTTTTAAACAAGTCACTTCATATTTCTGAATAGTCAGCCAAGTGAAAATTTGCATTATTTTAAAGGTTGACATCACCCGAGTCCTTTGAGCCTAGGGTTCTATCCCCACTACACAAGTCTCCTTCCCTGTTTCATCTTTACAGTTCCATAGGGAGCCCCAGCATGGCTGCTCAGCCGAGCTGTGCTGCTAACCCACGTCCTGCACAGCCAAGTGCTCCAGCAAGCGGAACTGACACAAAAAGCCAAAGCAGCAGAACTGCACAAGATAACCTGAGACCACAGCTTTCAGTGTAAGTGTGATGAACACACACACTTTTGGAACTATGTAGTAACATACTGTCCTGTCTCCAATTCTTAAATGCACATGCATTACATAAACACATTTTTTATCACTTCCAGAATTTTAAGAGGAAAAAATGGAAGAAGCCAACAACTTCTTTCCCTTCTTGCCCACATTAGACCTGAAGGATCAAACCAGGTAGTAGCTAAAATACTATCACCCACCCCCCTCAACCCCCAACCCTGAATCTTGAAAGGGAAGACCAACAGTTACAAGTTAAACAAAAAGTTGATTCTACTTCCCAGATTACTGCTCTCCTGTTCAGTAAGTGTCCTTTGTAAAGGCACAATATAAGCACAGTTCAAGCATAAATCTAGCCTACAGTGAGCTCCTAATCACTCTCCAAGAGAATCTGAGGAAATGTACCCAATTCCTGGATACTAACGCTCACCTATTAGTTCACCCTTCTTCCTTTTTATTTCTTCCACTACACTTTTTCCAGGTGAGTCCTTTTCTGCCTTACTGTTTTCGTCACTTCTTTTGTTCTGTACAGGATTTTGTATCACATGGGTTAAAAACATAATGCAAAAAACCTCACAACTCTCTGAAATTTTAATCAGCTTTCCTTTAACATCTTGCTTGTCATGCTTGTTATTTTTTAGAATAGCATATTTTGTCCTAAACCTAAAGGCAAAAGTTATCCCTTCTTTTAATAAATGGACTCAATTGATTTAGTACAATTTTATCTGAAGCAGAAAAATATTTCGTTTCCATGGCTTATTTCTGTTAAGAAACACTTACCTGGTTCTAGTTTTATTACTTTAATCGCTGCTAGCTCACCCGTGTTGACATTTCGAGCCTACAAAAAATAAAAATAAAAAAATTTAGAAAGCAGAACAGAGCAGCCAGCTCTCCATTCTCAGCCAGACATTCTCTGACAATAAGGAGTCAAAGAGCAACCAAAATACAGAAGAGTCTAAAACAGTTAATTTTTTTTTCTAAATACACTGTGTATTTTTTATTTGCTTTGCAGCATATATTTTCATTAGATAAGCATCATTATTGAGTTCGGTTATATCCAAAAAAAACTGAATTAAAATAATGCCTGTCCATGATTAATGACAGTGTACCAAACACCAGGAACTCTGTAGCTAACATGCTTCAGCACACATTTGTAGCAAGCACTCTTCCAACAAGACTTCTCATCTTGAATTTATTTTCTAACAACAAAGCAAGCTATCTCAAAAAAAACACAAAAAAACCCAAACCACAGAACATCACACAAACAAAAACCAAGCAAGCACTAGGCAGCTAATTTGCACCAAGAACTGAAGCTTTAAGTATGTTCAAGAAACTACGCTGCCTAAAACAGTCCTAATTTACGTTAGTCCTCAACCACACTGTTACTGTGTGCTAAAATCCATAAACAAGCCGACCACTGAGATTCTAGTGCAAAGCAGTAATGGCACACGTGGATCTCACAGCAGACAAGTAGGGCTGGGGCAGCATCAAGTGCTGCACCGGGCAGCGTACGTGACTGCTTCCAAGACTCCCATGAGAGCCATGCAAAGCTTCCTCCTCGTTTCACTACGTGCCCCTTGGTGCTTACTCTCCAACTAGATAGCAAACAAAGGAGTTGGAAAACATTCCCTTCGTACACACAGCAGCTCTATGGCCAACTTCAGCAGCAATTACTCAGCATTTTGTACAGGGTTCTGTCACGCTAAAAGCCCACATTCTACCAAGCAATCAAGGACTCTAGATTTTTTTAAAGCCATTCAGAAGAAACATAAATCACAGTAATAATTATTTGCTCTTCTAGAACTGTTGCATTTGACTACTAATTGAAAACTGGGGAGCCATTTGCCCCATGCTTTCAGGATACTTCATTACTCCCACATGCACGCATCCACGGGGCGAGGGCAGCAAAGCTGCTCCCCAGCACCAAAGCAGCAGCTCCTGAAGGATGTTCAGCTACAGCCTCCCCTCTCTCCAGTGGAGTCTTGGCACCGGGAGCCACACTGTGCTGGATGACAGCTGCACTGAATGTCAAGCCCACTCTGTCCCCTAGACAGGGCACAGAAGGTGAGAGCAGTCCTGCTTTTGCCTCTTCCCTCATCCACTTTCGGATCAAAAAAGGCCAGAATGACAGAACTTAAAGATGCAGATAAGCGCCCATCTTTTACGTGGCTGATGGTTTCATTCAAGACGCTTCAGGAGCTCAAGGGCTCACATCTTTTACTGACTGGCCATGAGACTCATCAAATACCATACAACATTGATTCCTAACATACTAGCTCAAGAGCAGGTTGTGGAACAACAAGTGGAGGGAGAAAAAACCCTTGGATTATAAAACAATAAACAAGCAATATAGCCTGGAAATAAATGCAGCGTATATTCCTGTGCCTAGAGATCTACCCAGGTCATTCCTAACAGAGCTGATCTCAAACCTCTCGCTGTTACTTGGTGTGGCAATGCTCTTCTGCAATGCTGGGAGCGTACCAGCATTTGCAAATAATTTACGTACAGATCCCGAGACCAGTGGAAATCCTGCAAAAGTCAAGGAGTAGTTAAAACTTGATCGATTGTTGAAAAAACAGTTAAAAAAAAAATCTTCTCTGTCAGTCTTCCCTGTAAGCCATCATTTGCCCATCCCACCAATGGCAGGGTCTCCACTCATCACTCTATGGTGGAACAAAGACATTAAAATACAAGCTCCTTTTGTCTGTGCCAGAGAATGAAGACAACACAGGAGAAAGTGGCACCACCAAAGCACGAGCTAAGATTTTAATTTCTTACTCCTTTTCCCAATACATTCTATTCATAGGGAGAAAAAAACATAGAGGCAAGATGTTCATGAAGCAAAGGTCAGCATTTTTTACCCACCAAGAAAAAATACTGAAGCTTTAATGAAGACCTGAGATCATCAGGGAGCCTTGTTAATACTTAAACACCTGCTTTGAGGAAACTTGTAGCAGTAAGATAATCAATGAGATACAACTACAGTGGACACAAGTGAGGAGATCCTGAAGCAACACACCCTACACGCAGCTCAGATGTGCAAGCCAAGCTGGAAAAATTTCACAGGCTTCAGGGACAGTGCAAGCCTATCAAAAAAAAAAAAGTTTCCTTTTTAAAATTTTTTTTTCATTTTTTGGCAATACAGTGTCCAGTTGTCAGAAATTTGTTTCTGACTATGGCTTCCTAAGTCACTATGCTCTTCAGAGTGCTATGGCAACTAAAGCCAAGAAAAAGGGTGGGTAGGAGTTAATGACAATTTTAGAACAAATCTTAATAAAACATATGAGAATACTCATCACAGAATCTCATGTGATAGTCATGCCAGAAAACTATCAATAATAGACAGAAAAATCTATAGATAAATCTACAGACACATGGAGCAGGATATGCAAAATCCCAGCCAAAGGAGTCGATTCTGAGCAGCAGGTACCCTTCCCACACCTGAGCTCTCCACATCTCACAGCTGATTCAGCCCCCTCTCATTGCAAAGGGATTTCTTCTTCAACATCATGTTCTCAGAACTGTTTAGTATCATGGGCATCCTATTCCTTTTGGGTTATTAGCATTGAAGGTGTTGTCAGAAGCAAGAATATTAACTGCTTTTGGTAATCTGGGTATAATAAAAAAAAAAAATCATCCTGATTGTAGTGATACAAAGGTTTCTTGCAAAACATAGGTACCCCTGAGAGGTTTACAAGATCTCATCAAATACATTTGAAATCATCGGCTGTGAAACAATTCCTTGCCGAAGCTCACAGGAATGAAAGACTGAAGTACTGTATGCTTTTCAAGACACTTCGGAGCTGGCTCACACTCTTCATTTGAGGGTGCTTGTGTACATACCATGCAATAGCTCAGTAAGTTGAGAACACTGCCTTACGCTTTCATTTAGCACAATCACATCGCAGTTCCCAATTACTCATGAATTTTGAGAGTGGAGCATCAATAAAGAACAGCTGACTGAAAAGCAATTTCAAACAACTATTTTTGAGTTGGTTAATGCAAGCAAAAAATTTCAAAGAGGCTCACCTAAGAAAGCACTCATTCATTATTTTTTTCCTACTTGTACCTTAAGCACTCTTAACTCCCATTGTGACGATGAGGTTAACAGCAACAGCCAAGAGTTTTTCCTCCCATCCCTGTTTCTATGTGTAGGAGCCTGCAATTAATTTCTTCACATGCAGATTTCACTGTCAATGGGAATTCATCACCCAGGCTTTCCAGAAGCAAAGACTGGCCTACAATGCCTGCAGCTACATGCAGTCATTTTACTAAATATGCATAGCATTTATACAATGTCTGCTCCAAAACCTCATTCTACCAGTAGCTAGAAGAGCGATAGTCTACCAGGGATATGGACTGTCATAAACTGGGGAGGAGGTTAAAAAAACCTCACCAACACACAAGCTGAAGAAGCACTACCTAATGAAACAGGAAGAAATTACTAGTATCTCTGTGACAACAACAGGATATCAGATAAAAATGCTATAGAAAAAAAAACTGTCACCCACTAGAAGTAAAAGCTAGAAAAATCCAGGGTTTGTTACTGAATTACACAAAGTTTCATTAATCAAAATGCCTCACAATTGGAAAGATCTTATTACTCTAAAATAGAGAATGAAAGAGCAATAGAGTGGGGCAGTAGTCCGACGGGCTTTATTTGAGAAATATTAGCCAAACAAAAGATGGGCATGACTGGACTTGATGATCTCACAGGTCTTTTCCAGCCTCAACAATTCTGTGATTCTGTGTGTGTCTGAAAAGGAAGGAAAGAAGAGGAGGAGGAAGGCTAGTATTTCGCATTGCCCCTAACATACCCTACAATTGGGGATGAGAGGTCTGTGCAGCTGAACCAGTATAGACGAAAAATCCAAGGTCCAAGGAGGTAAACCTCTTAAAAAGGTTGTATTTGCCCTTCAAACAGAAACGGCTAACATAAAGCATATAATGCTGCAGCAAAAAGTAGGCCAAAAAAGCAAAAACTCTTAAAAGACAGTAATCACAGAATCATGTCAGGGGTTGGAAGGGACCTCTAGAGATATCTAGTCCAACTTCCCTGCCAGAGCAGCATTCCCTAGAGCAGCCACACAGGAACACATCCAGGCAGGTGTTGAAAGTCTCCAGAGAAGGAGTTAGGGGTAATGACAGGGCACTTCTGGTTTCGACTACTTCCTATGTGAAGTGTTGAACAAAATGTAGACGAACAATTTCTAAACAGGCTGTTACTGCACAGGATAACTGGTCCCAGGGCACAGACAGGCCTCCTGACTCAGATTAGCACCACTCCCCAGGAAAATGCACCCAAACAGCTTCCCAGCTCCTGTGCTTCCAGCCCTACAGCCCTCCCCCTCAATCTCCCTCAAAATCACATAAGTCCCCCAGGAGCTGATTCAAATCTCAAGCCAGAAGAAATCCACTTGCTTCTTTTTCTTTTCTGTTATTTTTCTGCCAGGTTAGCTAACCATGCTGGCCCAGGCATCACACTGGGCACCAGAGCTAATGCAAGGTAAGCAGCGAGACAGCCAGGAGCAGGGTAGGGAATTGCCCCTCTCAGACAACAGCAAGCTATTACACCAGTTCAAGCCCATCCTATGAAATCTCAGCTGCAATTAACAGGAATTGAACTACTAAAAATTACACCAAAAATAATTAGGTTCTACATTCTGTTAGGAGGTGTGATACCAAAACGCAAGAGAACTATGATTTTAGAAAGCAATGCTTTGATAAAAGTGATGTTAAATAAAAAGGTTTGAAACTAAGGCAAACAAAAATCCCTCTGCAAGGCATTGATTACTGATTAAGGAAGCCACAGTCAGAGAAGCTAAGACTTGTAGTACTTAGTACAGTACAAATGGGATAGCAAAGCATCCATCCCACTTTGCCTGCCTGACAAGCTTCAAAACACAATAAAAGATCCTTCAAAACACAGATGTTTATTCCTAACAAAGTCAAGTTTGAACAGCTCTAAGGTCAATCAAGAAGAAAGGACGACTTAAATGCCTATCAAAAAGCACACAACTAGAAGGCACAGTTTCAGTATTCTGGAAGCAGCAAGGCTGTAGAAACGATGCCTTACTGGATCACCTCAGGAAAGAGGAGCAAGGGCACGCACACGGAGACACAAAATTTATGCACAGGACTCTGCCAAATGGGAGACTCCTCAGGTTCGTCTGTTCGGGACAATTCTCTCCAGCAGCACACTGGAGCACTACCAGGAACCAGAGACTCCAAAACACAGTTGATGGCAGAAAGGACTAACAGTCACCAGGTGTTTCTCCAGAGATATCCACAGACTCTCTTCTGTGTGAAGCAGCTGAGCTGGTAGATACATGACTTGCCTCACTAGAACCTACTCCCAGGCCAAAAGTCATGCTTTTTTTAAAAATGAGACCTCAAGAAAAAGCGCACCCTACCGAGTTCTGTGTCTTCATCTGCTAACTGGATGAAGCCCTAGCACGGATGTCTTTCATAAGATGATTAAAATCTTTGTAAGAGCCCACCCACACTAGATGAGTGATCTGTCAGATGGCAAATGAAGTTCACTCTTCATTAAACCAAACCAAAGCAATGATTTAGTTTTTCCTCCAAGATGTGCTGTGATATACATTAGTCACATGAACCAAAGAAATGGATCCACAATCATCTCAAAATATGCTTCAAATCTATGTGCAGTTACCACCAAAATCAAAGGTATCAGGATGAGGGCAAATAGCAAAAATATAGCATTATTAATAATATAGTCTCTGTTAGAATACCACATGAAGCACTTGTAACTCAAACCCCAGAAGAATGGTGTAAATTACAGTGAGCCTGGGAACAGGGATTAGAATGGCAGCTTCATACCAAGAGATAAAAATATCTTTCTAAATGAAAGATAGAGTAAACTCAGAACAAACTAAATTAAGTAACCACCTCCTTTAACTCTAGGAATGTTTCCTGAAACTGAGTGGAGAGGATAGTGTCTCTCTTTCACAATCAGAAAAAATATAGCTCTTCTTTTACACTTTGATGACCATGCTATATAATTAAATCCTGTGGGGAAAAAAAAAGTGAAGTACAGAAAGACAAAAGACAGAAATTACTTGTGTGGCAGCAAAACTAGCTTCTACCCTTTTTAGCAGGTATCATTTTGGATAAGAAAATTTGACAGAAACAGAATATGAAATTCAAGATCTGTCCTGACATGTAACTGCAATCAGAAAGGCAATTTTGCTATCAGTTTCTAAACTAAATGACTTTAGATGAAGCTAAATTACTTGACAAGTAAGTTTACTGAGACATAGAAATAGAAAATACTGAGACAAAGCAATAGAAATTAAAATGTGATATGGAACACTCAAGACTATTCAACCCACAAAACATACTATTAGCAAATTGTCTGTGTTTTGTTAGATATATCAACTATTCAACAAAGTAGTAACTCGATTTCACTAGTAACTTTAGCAGTCTTGAGATAAGACTTCTCTGGACAAGGAAACACCTTAAGACCTGTGTTTTACTTAAAAGAAGAATTTACAAGTTTAAATGCCATATTAACATTTCAGCTATCTATTGTGGCAAAAGAGCTTCACTGAAAAACATTTTAAAACACAATCATCTCTCTTTCAGATCATCACTGAAAACAGTTATGTTCAGTGTTTACGGCCTGCGGATACACTAAGAACTAAGCAATCCAGATAATGCTTAATGTCCTACAACAGACTTGCACTACATAGAAGAGACACATTATTGTTGACTGCATGTATCCGACAAAAAGCTAATGGCATGGTCAAGTTACCCATTACCTTTCCTGTCATGCAGTCATTATCATCTTCTCCAAGGCTTCTCTGAAAGCTGAACTTGGGTAGGAGGGCAGATAACAATAAAAGTATTGGTTCAAGTCAAAAATCAAAAATCCATAATTGGGGTGCACTAGTGTGTTTCTAGGTACCAGGTAAGCAGCAGAACTCACAGCAGCTGGAGCGTATAGATGTGACCCATATCCTCCCATCTTTCAAGTGTCTGTAGTTTAGTCCACACCAAGGGCTCTTACTTCAAATTCAAAAATCTTCAGAGTAGAGACTCTGCCTCTTTGTTGTTTTTTTAAATATATATAAAAAAAATTTCACCAAATCAAACACTTAATCCATGCCCTGTTGTAGCTCAGTTCAACTAAAACAGAGCAAGGAAGTAGATGCCAGTCTGCTCTGCCTTCAGCTCCTCAACACTTTGCCAGGAAAGCAGGTTACAGAAAGGTCAGCTTTTAGTAAGAATGTCAACATAACAAGATTGTCATCATATTAAGGCAATAATCCCTACCTACTAACAGCAGAAACACCTCCCTACATGGCTCTCCCTGTTAAGGGAGGGGGAAACCACAATTTAGAAAGAATAGTTTGAAGTTGTCTGAGTAGATCCAGTGCTTGGATCCACTCTGCTGAAATCCCACAACTGATGGGTACCATCGTCACAAAGCTAACTTCATACAATTATTTCATCAACCACAAAATTCAACTACAGATGACAGGATGAAGCGAATGAAAAAGGCTTTATGAAACTCCTTAAAATTTAAGAGAAAGCCTTGGTAAGCTCACATGTGGATGACACTTAGGACTCTATCACTTCCTCTTTGACACATTAAAAGTAACCAGCTTTCATTCTTATTTTTGGGCTACTTTCATGCTCCACCCTGAAGTCACCTTGAGCATCACGAAAGAGGCAAAAATCCATCCTGGAGAAAAGCACATCTCATTTTCCCCTACACTGGCCACAGCCTAATCATAAAGCACTTATCTTTCTGTCATCTAGAAGAAATACATAATTATAATACCAGTCTAGTGTAAACCGGTCCTGAAACATCACCTTCTGCCTCAGATGTCACAGGCAGATTAAAAACATAAACAAATTTACTCTGAGGGAGAAGAGAACTTCTGTCTCTCAAACAGTGCCAAACACTAGCTGCTCACAGAGAACCAAACTGAAAGCAAGTACGATAATCATCAAGAAATCCAATAAAACTTAACAGGTTTCAGATGCACAGTGGTATTGCAAACGTAAATGTTAACTCTATGGTTGGAAGTAGGGTCCTTAAAAGTAAGTCATAAATGCAGATGACTTGGTTAATTCACATCCATCAAAATCATGTACAGAACAATGAAAAGATCTGACAAGACACCAGAATCAACATGCCAGTTAAAACCTGCAACAGAAATGGAGCCAAGCACATCAAGAAAACGGTTTGCAGAAAAAAAAACAAAAAAAAAACAAAAAAAAAAACCCCGATAAACAAATCAGAGCATAAGGCAAGTAGACTTGGATAATTAAAACACTGGTATAACACAGAAATAAAGAAAGCTAGCAAGGTGGGGAAAACAACCCAAAAAACCCTTTCAATTAAACAATTAATAAAGCAGGGAGTTAGCACACTGAGAGCACAGTAACAAGAGGATTTAGGTCCTGAAACTTTCGTAACATTTAAGTGAGCCGAGATTAAACCAAAAGCACCGCAATCCAAACAAGACTTCATTCTAGGCATAATCACTTAGAGTCAAAGGCAGCATGAGCGCCAGTTTTGTGAAGCTCGGATTGTGGAATGGCTCTAAATGT
>NW_009722450.1:42345-42956 GCF_000703405.1 Apaloderma vittatum
GGAAGTTTTCTTAAACACACACAGACCAACCCTGTGATGACAAAAACAGACGAGAAGACACTTGAAAAGCACTAGGTTGAAGCGATGCTTCCAGCAGTCTGCACACAACACACTTCAATTCTCCCATCTGCTCCACCACCCAACAGGAGTCATCCAGTGTCATCCTAACTGAGTGACTGGCTACTGCATCCCATCAGGCAGGAGTTCAGCTGGACACACGAATAACAAAAGCTACAGAGAAAAGGACCCAAGTAAGCTATAAAGCCCCAAAATCCAAATGTACGTTCAGCTGCTTGAGCTTTGCTTTTTCAACGATTCTGAAGAATCACAGCACCTTTCCGATCTCCCCAGCTTGCCCTCCAGCTGGCCAGCCTCACATCTTAGAGAATAAAACACTGGTATGTCACAGAATCACAGGGCGGTTTGCGTTAGAAGAGACCTTAAAGACCCGCCTGCCATGGGCAGGGACACTCTCACCAGATCAGGTTGCTCGAAACAGACGCCAGCGACGGGGGCAGCAGCAGAGACGAGGCGCCCTGCTCACCTCCAGGCACACGATTTGAAGCGACAACCGGGCTGGAAGCGAGCGACCAAGCGTGCGCTTCCCGCAC
>NW_009722451.1:0-14067 GCF_000703405.1 Apaloderma vittatum
GGCTGATGGGTAGAAGCGGCCAGAAAGCACGCGGGGCGGCCTCTGAGCCCAGCCCCTGCCGTGGGCAGAGCGCGCCGTGTGCTCACACGGGCAGTTGCCCTGTTGCTGTCACTGTGCTGCTGTGGGCCAGCTCAGGTTGGAGGTGGCTTAGGCCCAGAGAAGCGAGAGGTTTGTGGTGGGAAGGCTGGACAGGCCGTGCGCAGACACGCAGGCAGCGCACACACCCGCTGGGACGCTCGGTTTGTTGTGAGCATCAGCTCTGCCTGAGGCTTTCCACACTTGACTCGTGTGACCTGAGTAGCTATGAAACGTCCCAGCTTCGGCTACTTACAATTATTTCTGAAATCCATTCGTACACTGAATTTAAATTAGGTAAGATCATAAACAGTAAAGGAAAAACGTGAGCTTTAAAGGTTCACAGGCTCTGGTGTGCTGGGTTGGCATTACGCCAGTAGTGGAGTTCCCGCCAGGCTTTTATGATAGAAAGAACAAACTGTATTTGTAAGTTTGTGTTTGTTCTTTCCTTACTGCAGCAGGGTGTTTAGTTAAGGCTGAGAGTTCACCTTTCTACTTTGACACCTTTGTGAAAAATATGGCAAGTTTTCAATAAGCCTTTTAGACTCAGTGCAGAAAAGTTGTTTGTTCTAGTCCTGCTAAGCCCCTCAGATACCTGTGACTGATCTGTTTCTTTTTTGTACGTTTTGTCTGGGTTTGGGCTCTTCTGTAATTCTAATTCTCAATTAAAAATTTTACTATGTTCTAACAAAATGCAAGTCCAGTATTTGTATCTTATTTCAGACATTCATTTCAAGTAAGTTGCCCTTTTTTCCAAGAAACAAAAATGTTAAATAGGCTGCCCCTGCTTGTGCTGCTCTGTAGTGTGTATAGCTATGCTGCTGAGACTTGCCATGATGTGATTTATCACATAGATAAACAGATTTCTTAGCATTATGGCTGAAAAGAAATCCTAGCTTTCAGTCTGTATATGATTTAGTTTTCCTGTTTAATTTTATATGGAACCAGAGCAAAAGCCTCTTTTTCCTTTTGAAACAGACAGTTGTGACCATGAATAAACTCCAGAAGTACACACGAGTAGCGGTACCCGGGCCAGTCACAGTGATACATGACCAGGCACAAGGCTGGAAGCTGCCCTTGGTACTGGTGGTGTGGCATCCGTTGCAGCGGTGAGCGTTGGCAGTGATAGCTGGCAAAAGAAGGGCATGACACCCTGCAGTCTAGCCCTGTTGAATAGCTTCAGCAGCTTTGCTGAGTAGCTGTGATGTAATTACTGAGAATCCATTTAGGCTCACAGATACTGTGTTACTACCATTAGGATACATAAAGTCTTTTATTGCATATATGGTTAAGTCACTGGGTGAAAGAGTGGCAAAGAAAAGTTGGATGAAGCTGGTCTTGCGCTGAGGCACCTTTTCATCAAACTTTAAGAAACATTTCCAATTTTTTTTTCTCTGACTCAATTTATGTTCTGGTTTTTGTATCTTTCTTTTGTTTTCAGCCATTGGATTCAAGCCTGTGTTCCACACGACAGTGCTCTAGTTACTCAAGAATGCTTCTCACCCTGCATTTTAATTCAGCACCACCATCTGTCTAAAAGATGTGCCAAGGAGGATACTGTTGGCTGTCGTGCCAGAAGCAACATTAGTTCCTGCTAACATAGCTTTATCTTGTATGCTCCACGTGGCCAACCCACCAAAGAAAATACTTTTGTTTAACAAAGGTGGAGAAGCCTTGCTCTTGTGTAATATCAGATACAGAGAAAGAAGTAAGAGTTGAATATTATCTACATAGGAAAAAGGGGACCAGAGAAGGGAAAGAAAATGAAACAAGAGGGTGTAGAGAAAAGACTGTTTAACTAAAAAGCATAGTATGAGAAAGAGCTTGTTTGCCCAATATGTGCCTGAAAATACTTGGGAAGTGGCCCAGGGCCCCAAGCTCATGTCAACAGCTGGAGTATTCCCAGATCTGTATCAATAGCTGATTAAATGAGAAAGGGAACTGCTCTGCAGCCTAAAATCAAGTTGTTATTCCAAACCTGTAATGTTTGCAATGAGCTTTGTATTCATTTAACTTACTTTTAAATTTCATCATTACACACTGGGATTCAACAGTGCATCTCAAAATTCTAGTGCTCTCCATCTTAAAGTGGGAGGTAACCACTGCCTTTCTATAGGAGACTCTACTGATGTAGTTGCTGACCTTATCACCAGCTGGAGCAGGGAAAGACTTTCACTTCAGCCACGTTATTCGGTTGTCCCAGGTACTGGCAACACTTCCTTCTAGTTGTATCAGTTCAGGCTTTTGGAAATGTACCTTGGGTTCATGCTCCTCCTTTTGCTCTGAGTGGAAGGATTGCTCTTAACAGCTGTGAGGACAATTTACAGGCAACACGATAACAAAGGACATAGCACTTTCCATCCCTCTGGTGAGTCTAGTAGGACAAAGACAGCAAAGACGTGATACTCCTGTAGTACAAGAAATTATGCAGAATCCGTATCCTTTGCCTGCTGCACGGAGTGACTAACCTATCCTCATCCTGTAGGAAGTGATGTTGGCCTTGCCTTCTCTTAACACTGCCACGAGCAAGTCCTACAGGAAAGTGCTTTCTTGTCAGCTTTCATCCCTTCTCCATTAATACGTGGATGCTCTGCTTCATTGGCCTCTATAATTGTTTCCAGTGTGCCACTAGGAAAGCGTGGAAAAGACCCAGTAAGCCTAAGCCCAATTTTAAACCCAGACTCTCACATCTTACAAATGGTGAGGGAGAGATCCCACCACACTTGTACCTTGAGTGTCTCCTGTTACAACTTTTCTTCCAATGCCTTCAGAACTTCATGCTGGAGTCCTATCTGTATTTTCCTCACGGCGGTGTTCTAGCCACTACAGGCAGCATCATTTGACTCAGGCCGTGTCTATCTTGTGACAGGCGTCACGTGCCTGCGTAGGCTTCTCTGTCTCCCCATTCCAATGGGATCAGTTCTGCCATCACCAGTGAAGCCTTGCTTCTGAGTCACAGGAGAAGTCTGAGTTAATTCAGACAATGCTGTTAGTGTTTCTGGAACAAAGATATTGTGTGAGTTGGCTAAAGATTGGGCCTTTTACAAGCCCTTTTTTCAGGAACAGATGCTCTCCATTTGCTGTCATCAGAGTTCCCAGCAGCCATAGGCACAGAAGCTCATCTTGGAGCTCCTCTAGGCAATATAGAATCACTGTCTACATTCCACGTCTAGTGGTGGCTTACTGGCAATAAATTTCATGCAGTACCATATAAAAAAGGCAGGCGGGAAGCACACTTCCCAAAGACCAGTAATAGATGCATGTATAGCAACTGATTACCTTGATTTTTTTAAAACACAGGAACAGCCATTGTTGCCCTTTCCTGTAGTAACCTTTGTGCATCACAGATCTTCTGGCAGCAATATCATCTCGTGCTTCATGGCTTCTAACATTTTGTGTGTGTAGTTCCTTTTTTAATGTTGCAGACTACAAGATGGCAGTTTTTTCTTAACAATGTCTAATGATATATCATCTCTTTTTGGAGTGATAACAGTGAATTTAAGATCAAGCAACCTATATAAAGAGCTCAGAATGTTCCTTGCATCTACATAGCATCTGCTTTTCCCTGAATTTCGTGTCCATTGTAATTCTCATTTGCTTTATTTTGTGAAACTCTTCTGAAACTCAGAGTTCTTTGGTCTCAGGCAAGAGCAGAAATTAACTAACCTAAAAAAATTGCAGCAGTTGCAAATTTTTGCTAATTTACTACTTTCTCCAGAAAACTGACATGCTTACTGAAGAGCAGAGGTCTCAGTGTAGAGGCAGCCTGCTGATCCCCACTCTCACCTGAAAGCTCAGCTCCCCCTCCCACTGTCACAGAATGCTGATTGTAAAGGGAAAGCCTCTCTGTTTACAATGACATTCGGTATTTTGAGATAAAGATCTCTTAATTTGTTTTTTTTTTCAGTCAGAACCAAATTTCTCTTGCCCATTCAGAGACTGGAGCATGACTCATGGGAACATAAAAAAAGACAAGACATCCGCACCACAGTAAGTGAAGAGGCTTGCTTCCTAGCATCCCTGTGCTACTAGTTCTGTAAAAACAGAACATTACTGGAAAGCTCTGCAAACAGCGGTCATGTAAACAGATCTTTATACGTAGCAGTGGATGCCCTTGGGAGGGTCTGTGTCATCTGCCAGTCCCTGAGGGACGCTGCCTGGGAATCGAACAGCATGACATCAGCTGGCCAGGGAGGCAGGCTCAGGTCAGGGAATCTGTTTGGCGGGGCCCCTGCTAGCTGAGAGGTGATGGAATCCAATGGGTCGAGGTGGGGGTTGTGGTTGTTCAGTGTCTTGCTTTGGGGCTTTGCTTTGTTGTTCTGGCTTCTGTTCCCAGCTAACTTGCTCAGTGTTGAGCCCATCCCCTTCTCACACCGTTGTTCTATCCTTGACTGTGCTTCATGGCATGGATTTCCTTTCCCTTTAAAAGGTCTAACTCTTGGCATCTCTGGTGCTTGGCTGTGCTTTGTCTGATTGTAACACCTATTTCCACACTGTAGTCCTAAAGCTTTTCGGCTGTTTTCTTTGCAGCTTGATCCCAAGCACAGTGCTGTCCTGCAAAGTTATCTTCATGGTGCTGGTGGGAAAAGGTGGACCAGAGAGTTGTGCAGATTGTGCAGGATTTGGAGGTTCTGGAAGATGCCACATTTTAACATGATTTCTAAAGGTGATTAAAGTCTTGGCTAAACTAGAGGATAGAGTTGTGCACTGTGAGTTCTGTCTTTAGATGCAATGTCACCTGAGAGGCATTGTGTCCACCTCTGTACGCTGACGCATGGCGATACGTGGGTGGTGGCAGTCACAAGTGAGAGAAGAAGGTAAAGGTACTAACACTTAGTACTGAGATGATGCAGCGAGCGCTGCCAGGGGGTGACACTGCAGAATATGCCTGGGCAATGCAAGAGGCCGTTGTGCTGTCTCGGTGAACGGCAGTCTGGATTGTGTGTTAATACTTAACATGTTGAGCAAGCTCTCTGGGGAAGACAGCCAGCTGTTGAAATCTCACGTGCCTAAAAGCTCCTGTTCTGGTAAGTTTTTCTGTTTGCACATCCTGGTTCAGAACTCAAACCTTTTATTGAAAGGTAGGCAGGGCCGCTTAGGAGAACTTGACTGCTATCTGTTGGCAGAAGCTAGCTCTTTGGAGCAGTGCCAGCTTTTGGTTATTCCCTAGGCTTTGAAATTCCTTTAGAAGCTCAGAGCCCCTGAGAGTTCTGGCAACTTTCTTATTCTGTAATTGTGAAATAATTTCCTTATATTCTTCTGTATGTTCTTCTTACATTCTTCACCCAGTTCTGGTTTTTGTACACAGAAGCATGCCTCCAGCTGTCTTAAGAGAACCTCTGTGAAAAAAGGCAGAGGAAGGTTTATCAAGAAATGTTGAATCAGCAGTCAGTTCAGTCTCATCATAGGTTCAGCATGACCCAAAATGTAAGGGGTATTGTCAGAACGATCTCTCTCCTGCCTCATACGTTTCTGATTTGCTGAACACCCCAAGAACACAAGGTAGCAGCTGGTGTTCAGAGAGACGAGTTTTTATGCTTCCTTTCTGGTAGCCTCATTCATCTGCTCTATTAGGACTTGAATTTAATGATAACTCTTATGTAAGTGGTCAGGGACAGCTGAAGCCCTTTATATATTAATTAAATAGAACAAATGCTAGTACTCAAACGTGCCAGTCAGATCTTGTAAATTAATATATAGCCTAAGACAAAATAATCAGTCGCTTAACACACCCTCACATGAATGAGTCAGTTGTTAATGTAGTAATTCCTTTACTTTAGCCAGTCACATTTTAAGAATGTTTTTTGCTTTTGGTAGTCAGAAGAGGTGACATCTATTTGATGGCTTTAATCACTTTGCTAGTTGCCCCAGGGGAGATTTAGACCGGATGTTAGGAAAAAATTCTTCACTGAAGGGCTTGTTAAGCCCTGGAACAGGCTGCCCAGGGAAGTGGTGGAGTCACCATCCCTGGAGGTATTTAAAAGACGTGTAGATGTGGTGCTCAGGGACATGGCTGAGTGGTAGATTTTGCAGTGTTAGGTTAACGGTTGGACTTGATGATCCTAAAGGTCTTTTCCAACCTACATACTTCTATGAATCTATGATTCATGTTTCAGGGTTTATCCGTTGCAATTAGTATTAGTAGCTGACACATTATACACTTTAATCATATTTTAAATGTATTTTATGTGTTTTTAATGTGTTTACATAAAGTTCCCTTTAAATAATGTATTGCTTGAAGTAGGGCCACACAAAGAGCGACTTGTACTATATATTTACTCCAGGAACAGTAATAACAACGTTCAATTAAATGCAAAAGTGTCAATATTTAAATTGTATCCTCAGCCCCACCCAGCCGCTCACACACTCTCCCCTGGTGGGATGGGGGAGAGAACTGGAAGGGTGAAAGTGAGAAAACTCGTGGGTTGAGATAAAGACCATTTAACAGGTAAAGCAAAAACCGCATGCGCGGTGAAGCAAACTGAGGAATTCATTCCCCGCTTCCCGTCAGCAGGCAGGTGTTCAGCCATCTCCGGGAAAGCCAGGCTCCATCACATGTGGTGGTTTCCTGGGAAGAAAAATGCCTCTCAGGTTGAGGTAGGTTTTCCATCCTACTTCCTTGTGACCTTTCCGTGGTCATGCAGGTAAAACCACAGGGTGTGTCCTGGTGTGTACCCTCTGTATCTTCTCTCTTGAGCAAAGGAATGCTTGCTCCTAATAGCTGAGATACCGGTCTGTACTGGTGGGAAATAGGATTTACCCTCTTCGAGTTGCTGTACTAGTTTCTCCACATCTGAAATGAGCGAGGAGGTGACACTTTCTTTGTATTGCCTGAGTTGGCCAGTCAATTCATTCCACCCTTGGTCCCTCTTCATCTTTCCAGCCACTCGTAACCCTCCAGCCTTGGGGCAGATCTCTGGGTGATAGCCTTAAATTGTTGTTTAATCCTAAACAAGGCCTGAACCACATTCAGAAACATGCTGGTTCCTAGAAACAGGACCGTGCTCATTTCAATATCCCAATGATATTCAAAATTCTCAAGAGCTAATGTGGCTGGCCTGGAAGAGAAGGGAAAGGAAGCTGTCTCTTGCATGGGAGGTTGACTTTCAAAGGAGAGAAGTGCGATTATTAATAGTTTCTGAGAGATGTCTCCTGAAGTACAGAGGTGATGATGATGCTGAGTACAAATAGCAGATTAGTCCCACAACTGATAACTTTATCATACCATAAGCCAGTGTTGCATAGCACAGCAAAGCAAACAGCTTAGTTGCTCTTCCAGGGATGATAAAGCAGCAGCACAGGGACTATATACAGCAGCTCTGAGAATGAGTGCCACCATTCTAAGAGCCAATAAATCGACATTGTGAGTGGCGACTATTACACTAAGATAATGAATGCTGGTAACAAATTAATTTGAACACAGTCCAGTCAGATCTGTTGTTATCTCAACCCTTTGAGCCCCCTGATGGCTGCCAAAAAGGACTGTCATGGTTTAATCTGAGCCAGCAACTATGCAGCACGCAATCACTCCCTCACTCTCCCCATGGCAGGATGAGGGAGAGAATTGTCAAAAAAAGAGTAAAACTTTCCCATGAGATAAAGGCAGTTTAATAGCACAAATGAGGGGGAAATAATCATAAAACGAAGAGAAAAGAACAACAACAGCAATAATAGTAACAGAATATACAAAACAAGCAGTGCACCATACAATTGCTCACCAGCTGCTCACCGATGCCCAGCCAGATCCCACGAAACCTAGAATTTAATGGAGTTGTAGATGGAAGTAAATAGAGGTAATATAGAGCAATTTCAGGGGGGCAAGGGCACAGTGAAAATCATTTGTATGGGTGCATTTGAGGGTACTTCTTACAGAGTGAATAGATATTGAGAATCTTGGAAAATATGGGTCTAAGTTTTTTCCAAATTCATTCTGTTCCCATCTGTCCTTGCAGAGATTTTAGGTGATCAAACAGCACAAGGCAACAATTTTGTAAGCTTATTTCTCAGTACTCTTCTTTCTTTCTTTGGTAACCTGATCTGCAGTGCAGGCTTGCTTGGTGGGAACCCTGAAGGAACTCATCATGCATGTCTGTACTGGGTTACAACTCTCATGTAAACTTGCACTGTATATTTGCAAATGGAAAAGGCTGCTGTTATCTAAATAAGGGTATTTTTAATGTAATTTAGCATATTTCAGTTTTACAGGCCTAAGTCATCATTCTTTTCCTTTCAGAAGACGATTACATGTTACAGAATTGGTGAAGGGTTCCCAAATCAGCATATTTCCCCTTCATACAGATTTAAAGGACTACATATTGTTTAAGACATTGTAAACCTTAACCTTTCAAACAATAATGTGGAATTTTGTTCACAAATGATTTTCATAATTGAAGTTGTCATGGTTAGTCTGTTGGTTAATTTGGATTGCTTCAACACTGGTTGTTAAAATTGTGTTTTCAAACTTTAAATAGCAAGAGGCAAAGCCACAGCTGCATGGCGCTTTTTCTTAACATAAATCTCCACTGATTTTTCTTTTTTGACCTTTAATTGAGCTGACTAGTTACTAAGCTTGTTACTGTCATTTAGAATAATCGATGAAAGTGATGAAAACGTGGTTTTCATAAATATAAAAACATTTCGTCCGTTACAGTTGGCTTTCTGTTCCGAACTGTAATAGTGAGGTTCGGCTGCACGAAAATGAAAGGCAATGGGAGACATCTTTAACTCAGACCAATGTTTCTGGAGATATTTTGGCGTGGTTTACGCGTACTTGTCGCGTTCCGGCAAAGGGCAAGGAGCTCGCCCGGCTCTGTGAGCCTGGGGGGTCACCTGCTGGCGGCTCTGCCTCGGTGCACCCCGGCCCCTCTGCGAGTGCCACCTCAGCTCCGTGTCGGGAGGTGTCACCGTCGGTGCTGCTTCAGGAGTGGAAAACCATCGAGCCCTCAGAGATGTCCAGCAAACGCTTTCGGTCCTAAGCCTTTGTGCTGTGCAACCCTGGCTCCAGAGGCGTACAAAACAATTTGGCATGGTGATGAGAAGGGACGAGGGTGTACGTGGCCTTGAATTCACTGGAAACAGGACAGCTCTTGTTTCTACTTATCGGGAGGCACAGCATGTCATTTGCTTATGAAAGAAGCTGTAGTAGTACTGGCCACTGCAAAGCACGATGTTGAAACACTTCGGGAATGTGGACAGTAGTCAGTTACCAGTTACTGAAATCATCTGGATGGGCAGATGTGGGAGTGGGAGTGAGACTAACACCTCTCCTCATCCTTCCTAGGGACACTTGGTCTGCTATGAGGACTTCTCAGATATAGTTTTGCTGGAAAAAGAAGGATCTCAAATTTTATTTAAGAAATGCTTTAACGAAAAATTCTCTGTTCATCAAAACCTCATTCTTGCTGCGCAGAACTCTCTGGTACGAATTTGCTTTTGATACCTGTTGAAAGCTGGCATAGATGTCAACACACTGCACCCTGCAACAAAGGTATGTCCTGAATCCTTCTATCTTGTTCTTTAATTTATACAAGGGGACCTCTGACACACCTCCTGCTTATTAAACTCGAGTGTCACAACAGCACAGAATTCCAAGGTAAAGGCTAAATAAATATTAGTAATGTGGGAGGAAGATGTTAACTCGAGTATTTCACAGTTATACAATGGGACCCTTTTTCCTTCACTTTCAGCTCAACTGAAGTGAAAGGCAGACACTTCTTCATTTAGGTGGAACAGTTGTAAGTGGAACTGTATCTCAACACAAACTGACTTCAAAGGGAAATTGCTACTATGAGTTAAAGCAAACATTTATAACACTTATAAACCACTATAAAGAATACTTAGAATACTTCCAGTATTTGAGTTCTGATATTGTCACACTTATCACAGACTGGGTCCTCAGCGACCAGCAGCACTGTAGATTGTCAGGAGGCTGGGTTTTGGTAATGTGTCATAAGAAAACAATGAAAAATGTCATCTGCTTTTTACTATACCAATAACTGAGAGTAGGTTTTGGGGAGGGTCGCTCAGTACGGGAGGAAAAACAAGCTAGTGCCAAAACAGCAGAGCTAAAGATGCTTTGTTTCCAAAATATTTGTCCTTAATATCTCCTGGCTGCTGCCCTTACCACCTCCTTCCAATAACCTAAGTTCTCCTTCGCTTCCTTTCTCATTCCTTAAGAATATTCATCAAGCAAAAGACAACATATGCTGCGACTACTCTGCTGCTGTGCACGTGTTTTTTTCTGGCTACTGCCATACAGAACGTTTAACAGCTCAACTCCACCAACTTCTGCCCCCTGCCCGCTGACAGACACTATTCTGTACCAAACATTTACATGCACTCACCTTAGCTTTATGTCCTTTCCTAGTGGTAACCCCTTAGAATGCAAATATAGTTACAAAAGCTTCATGTTAATTAAATGACATACAATTAGAATGGATTATTTTATTTTAAAAATGTAAAATCAACAGCAAATGGTTCTTCGGAGAGCAGAACAGAAAAAGCTGTTTCTTAGATTTTCCTGCTGCCCTATCTTCCCTCATGTCTTTTTTTGGATACTGCTGCAGTACCAAGAGACCAGTGCCTCTGATTTTCACAAAATTTGCAAGAATGTGCTATCTTAAGTCCCCTGTTCTGCCCTTAAGCTTAGTTAAAATTAGCTAATAGGTTCAGAAGAGCGACAAGGCTGACAGGCAGATAGCATATGTTTAATTTCATTATGAAATGAGGCTAGAAGAGGCTCTAGAAAGAATTCTTCAGTGTGCTGTATTTGTGGTTGACTGCACAAATGAGACAGAAAACAGCTTTCAGACATATTCAGCCAAGTGCATTTTCAATCACAGGGATGGCAGGACTAAGGAAGCTGGGTTCTTGCCTTGTTTCATGGTGAGAATGGCTGATGGGCATGTTGCAAGTGGCTTCTCAGCATTGTTTTCTTCTTGCCTGATGTGCAGAGCTGTACTTCCTGCACAGTATTCCAGCTCTGTTCTCAGCACAAAATATTTTGGTTTAGGCTTTTTCTATAACATTTATCACAGTAGTGGTCACTTTACTAACATTGTTTTCTCTCACGAGCAGTGTGGGTGAAGGAGGGTTCTGTAATTACCCGTTGCATTGCAAGGGAAATGAAATGTAGGAAGTTTTGTCAAAAGTATCCTCTAGTGTAGAGAGTCCTCTTCTGAAATGGAATCATAGAATCATTTAAGTCAGAAAAGATCTTTAAGATCGTTGAGTCCAACCACTAACCCAGCACTGCCAAGTCCAACACTAAACCATGTCCCCAAGCACCACGTCTACATGGCTTTTAAATAGCTCGAGGGATGGTGACCTAATGACTTTTCTGGGCAGCCTGTTCCAATAGTTAACAGTGCTTTTGGTGAAGAAATTTCTTCTAATATCCAATCTAACTCTGTCCTGATCCCACTTGAGGCCATTTCCTCTTGTCCTATCACTTGTAACTTCGGAGAAGAGACCAAGTGCCTAGAGCATGGTTTCCCAGACCATTTCTTTATGTTCAAATCACAGCTCTTGCTGTCCCAGTTGTGGTTATAAATACTTGAGACTTCTGTATTTCAGACCCTGGTCCTCAGCTTGTTATGCAGAGAAAAAAAAAAAAAAGAAAAGAAAACATATCTGAAGTATTATGGCATAACTGAATTGTGAACTGTATGCTGCCAGCTGGGAAGGGAGCCAATTAGAAATATTTGATTGCTTTAATGATAGACAGTCCATTCTCTTCCTGCAACCTCTTAGCTGGATTTCTGCCCTAGTAGAAGGAACTTGGTGACCTGAGAGCTAGTGCCTCATCTCACTCCTCAGTATTCAACAATGAGGCTGCTGCAAAAACAATGTTGCTGTGTCTACTCCAATTATATGAATAGTTTAATGGGGTGGATCAGATCTTCAACAACTTCTATTTTAGGGGTAGCATGCTGTCTACTTTATAGAGAGCTCCATTCCCATATTTTTCACCAGCTAGTTTCCAAACTTATCTGTCTTGCCTTTTATGCATTCCTAACTCTCAGCCTAACCCTGGAGGAGCCCTACTTCTCAGCCATTTCATAGGAAATATCAAAAAAGTACCGGTGAGTCCATTTCATTAACAACAGACGCAGGGGTCTTACCTATAACATTTTTTCACTATGCTCCACTGACTTTCATCCACAGTAGGATTCTCCCATGAAATAAGACCCTGTGGGGAAAACGTACGCATGTAACAGAAGAATTTCACAGGACATGTGGACAGGGGATAAGATTACTGTTGAATTGTCTAATCTGAATAATCCCTATTTTTTTCATATTTAAATTTAAAAGCTAATAATATATCAAGGCATGATGTTTACGTGATTTCAAAAAAAAAGAAATAAAAAGAGGAAAAATTAAATATGTAGTGTTCACAGATGCCTTGTGAGGGGCATTTAAGTTTGATGCAATGAATCTTAGACGATTGCCTGACATCTGAGACGCTACAATGCTGAAGTAGATTGACATCCACTTTGTTGACCAACACGAAGGACACAGCATTCTTCACTTTTCAGTTTCACAGCTAAAAATCAGTAATCTCAGGTTCCTCCCAGTTTCTGTAGGACTAAAACTGTGTGTTGTGGCCTCTCAGAATTTCTAGATTTCCCAATCCCATCTCCACTCCTAATATTATTTTAGTTTGGCAATTCAGTTTAAAAATAATCTTCTCGACTCCCCTGTGCTCCCCCCGCCCCCCAGGGCTGCCTTTAGCCGTGGTCTCTTCCCGTTTGCTGCACAGCTCCACAAAAGTTACACTGGCAAGACTATGGGGGAATCATAGAAATTATACAGGTAGTAGGGAAGGAGCTGTTTAAAATAAATACTTCTCCTGGAACAGAGAGACTTGTGCCAAATATGACAAGTCCTACTCAGCGAAAAAATTAATCAGCTGGCACCTCTGTTACTGTGGCTGTCCTCAGGCTGCGACTGTGCCTGGAACAGAGCAGGGCAAATGCCACAATGTCGGGTGGCTCCTCCAAGCTGCGCAAAGGGGCTCCATTCATTCATTTCCTTTCGTGTGACAGTCTGTGCACACCTACTGTCCTCTGACACTGAAATTCCAACTCTTCTTACTGCTGATAACCTGCTGACATACCTGTTAAGTGTAGGACAGCTGGGAGGCCTGCCCTACAGCAACTTACAACACAAGTTGTTTACCTTTAATAATAGAGCATTGGGAAAAAAAAATAAACCAACTTGATTAGAGTGGCATAAGGACCTTTGCGAGAAGGAAAATACTCGTTGAAAATATACCTATAACCTGAAATTCATGCATTTTCATGAAATTCACACAAGTCTGCAGAGTGCTGTTACCAGGCCAGAGCAACGCAGTAATGACCCATCCAGCTCTATGTGTGCTGTGGTTTTGCAGCCTTTGATGCGTTGTACGGAAGCCTTAGGTTTGTGGTATTTTGTATTTTCTAGCATGTGGTAGAAGCCCAGTTCCCATGATCCCCTCTTGATGTTCCTTCACTGAAATCTTCAATGACTTGTGAACCTAAGGTCGCTCTCTGCGGCACACTCAGGGTCACCCTCCTCCCTCGTCTTCAGTTTTAACAAAGTATATTCCGGAAAAGAGAGGGTGAACTGCAGACCAGGCTATTATTCCTTCTGCTCATGGCCAAGGGACTCACCCCACCGCTGGAGTGCACTTCCAAACATTGTGCCTCATAACCAACACAGGATCTTCCATCAGTTTGCTTAATCACTCTTGTAACTGATTTATATTTGTAGGGTCCATAACATCCTGTGTTAATGAGTTTCACAACTTAGTTGTACGTGCTTTTAACAGAAAACTGCACTGTTGGCTGCCACCCAATTCTTGCAGTGTGAGACCGAGCTAACAGTCGTTGTCCATACACCTTTCGCATATCTCTCACGGGGGCTTCACAGACTGCAGCAGGAGCCAAGCCGCGGATCCCGGGTTACCCAGTGTCCTCCAACAGAGGCAGCGGCAGCGCACGGAGCCCA
>NW_009722452.1:0-3407 GCF_000703405.1 Apaloderma vittatum
TATATATAATATATATAATATATATAATATATACAGTGTAGAACACTTCCAGCTAGGAGAGCAACAAGTCAACTGTACTGTGAACATATTTACGTATCTTTGGAAATGTGCAAGAATGGCTCTTAAAGATATACATCTATTAAAATCCAGCCCCACTGCAGCAGGAGGAAGCCAATGTTGTTTCTAGCTTGAAGTGTTTGTGGCAGCGCTAAGCGTACAGCCCCCTTCAGCTCACCTGTGCCAGGAAAACTGATTAAAATAATTAAGGATTAAAAAAAAAATGATTAAGAAAGAGACAAAGGAGAAGGAATGAGTCATGCTTTTTGGCGCCTTGAAAGAAAGTGTAATGTCCCACACTTCCATGATTGAAAAAAGGTTGAGTAGCAAAAAGGCAAACCATCATCATAGACAACCGTTCTTAGTGTTTGAGCATCCCAAAATTTCAAAATGAACCTAGCAGGAAAAAGTCACTGGGAAGCATAACACCAGAGAAAATTTAACCTATGGAAACAGAGGACATTCAGCACTGACAACAGGTCAGAATGGACCTAAAATCTCTTTTGAGAGCGCAGCAGAGAAGGAGGTATTGCAGCATTTTGGTAGTGTTGCTTCAGCTGAAAGTATATGTTACAGAAAAAAAAAATTAAATAGTTCTTTTACAGGACAGACCGAGGCATCTGATATGCCTTTTCACAGCATTCAGACTGAGAAAAAGAGGACATTAGATAGGGCAGATTCCAAGCTGTGATTATGTGAAATTGCTGCTTCCCAGTTTCGACTGAGCGTTTCTCACACTGCGCAGCTCAGAACTGCATTTGCCTTTCTGCAGCTGCACCCATCCTTCACAGACCAGTATCCCTGGCTCTCACACCTCCTCATCATCCCTAGGTCTCAGCACTGGTGCACAACTTTGACCGATGCCCTATTCCCTTTTCACACCCACTGGCTCAGTCGACAACTTCTTTGTATCTGCCCTGCATGATGAGTTCTCCTCTGCCGGAGCTCTGACTTAGAGTGTTTTTCACACCATGACATACCTTTTTCAGCAAGAATCTAGCTGTACTGTTTGTTCCAGCAGTAATAACAATAAATTGCCTCTTTCCTATTCCTCAAACACAAGTTTGTATTGCTTCCTTTGGCTGTCAACATGGTTATCGAGATTTTCACCTAACAGATCTATCTACTCTTTCCACGAGCCCCCGCTGACAAAGATCTCATCTACGTGGTGTATTTCAGATGGCTATAACAGCCTGTAAATTCATCCCCACATTTCACCTCTCAAAACATTTCTAACTTACTGTGACTCTGATACTGGACACATTTAAAGATTTCTTTTTTTTTTCTGTAGATTGGTCGTCCTTTCCTTTCACACAGCAGGTGCTCCTGACTTCTCCCTCTCGTTTTCTACAAGAGCAGAATTATTTCACAGCGCTGCTCTGCCTTATTTGCACTGGGCATACAGGACAAAATAAGATGGAGAAGTTTGTGGGTCAGGAGAAGGACAAGGAGATCTCGTAACAATTACTGTCACAACCATTATTCTTCAGTTACACTTTTGTCCATGGATCTTCCCATCCAAGAGTGACATTAGCCACCGTGTCATGTGCGAACAACTTGCATTGAAAATGACTCAAGAGTGACAAATGCTCCACAGCTTGCGCTATGTTTCTCTATTGCTTGTATATCTTGGCACTTCCTGCATTACTTTTCACATTTTCCTTCGAAGGGAAAGGGATAACAAAAACCAAACCCTACCAAGTGCCCTTAAAAATTTCACATCAACTCCCCTACTTGCTACCCTATTCACTGGCTATTACTTACTTGCTGCTTAGCTTTTTAAAACCTACTGCATCAGTCATCTCTGTTTCTTCATTAGGTGCAGGAACCAGACCCTAATCTCCATCCTTTTAAGAAGTCTGTGAGGACTTACTAACGATGCAGTCAGCATCCTATGAGACAACGCTCATCACCAATTGCTATCAACCACTGTCATCTCTTGGAAAAAATACGTTCCACGTACCACTACCAAACACGTGAGGCAGCAGCTCTTGAATTACTGCACCGAGGAATTTCTCTGTGCCATAAAGCCTTCATACAAATGTTTATCCTGGACCCGGAGGAAGTGGAAAATGGATGAATGCTGTCTTTGCACATCTCATGGCCTGTCAAAACAGTTGCTCTGACTGCCACCACTCACTACCTGCGTGACTGGCAGACTCAGCTGGTGTCGGCAATACCCAAGGCCATCAACTGCTTGGAAAAAAATAAAAAAATCAAGTATGAATGAAAATGAGGTTCATGAAGACAAAACAAATTCGTGTGTTGTGCCATATGTTGAAGCCCATGCAGGTAATCCATAGCCCTTTAGAGCCCCTGTGCTCTAGCTGAGCAAACAGCCATGCTGGGACACCAGCTCTCGCTTGGTCCAGCACCCAGGGAAAACAGGGCAGTAGGCTGAAAAACCAAACACAGCCTAGATACTGCTCCAGCATTTCTCTTAGCTGCCATTGCAGGCTCTGAAGAGCCCTCGTACCTATCTTTATCCCACAACAGTTTCTTATCCCAGCATCGTATTCCTTGTCAATTCTCCATTTAGCATATGCTTCTTAACACAGGCTTAGTCTCTTATCTTCTGCCAGTCCCAGCCGCATTATACACTCATCTTCACTTTCTTCTACGTTGTTTAGGCATTTCACATCCTCTGCCCCTCACGATCCCTCCCATCCCAAGTTCCCGTTCTTCTTTTTCCCCAGTTTATCCTCTCTCCTTCCCATAACTTCTTCCCTCCACACATATATATGGTTTCCACCTTCTCCGTGTTTCCACTGCTCCTCTCTAGTTCCCAGCTCGTTTCCGTAGCTGTTTACACACTCATCACTCAGCTGAGGCTGCTCCCTCACTCACAGTCTTCCAGTCAGGTTCACCTTTATTAGCAATGGATAAAATAAAAAAAAAGCTGAAATTTCCACCAAGTTTTGAAAGGTCAACTGAGGAAACAAGTGTAGTTAATGAACTGACAAATAGAACCAAATACAGCATGCAATTTGTATAAAAAATTTCTTATGCAAAAGAATCACACAATCATAGCTAAAGCATAAAAGCACCACCATTTTTCTAATCAAAAGTGACCAGAATTAAAAAATAAAATAAAAATTCAACAAAAAGGAGACAACCAACTAAGAAAACATCGGCTCAAACAATTACAGTTTCAGCAAATGCTTAATAATTTTAGTAAAGTTTCTAATAGTGGCAAATGTCTGACTATATTTTTCTATAAGCAATATAAGCAATCTGATCTTCTAAGAAGACATAAATAAATGTCAAGTAGTGGTTATACAGCATCCACAAGCTGTGTTAGTGCATGAGAACTTCACCACAAAATTTATTAGGAGATGAGCAGTAGGGAA
>NW_009722452.1:3438-6215 GCF_000703405.1 Apaloderma vittatum
TTGTTTGCCGCATCCAAAGCGCAGAAGCAGCTAAGCTGCCTTAGAGAGTTAGCTGCATTTCTAATTAAAGTAGATAACATAATTACCTGAAGAATATAACAGCATTGCTCAATTTACTTCCAATGCCTACTTGTAAAGCCATAAGTACGTATCTTCTTTTTAAAATATAATCTAACTTGTCATTTTAAGGTCTTTCAGAAAAAAAGGCAGTTTTGGTTTTTTGGGTTTTTTTTGGCATGTCCATGGGAGGATATTTAATATTTGGTGTTTTCATCTTACCCCCAATTTACTTAGCATGTGTTACTCCATCATGATTTAATTTGGACAAGAAAACTGCATGGCTGCTCAAGCAGTAAATTTAAAGTGTAAATGGATTCTTGGCTGCCGATGGCCCAGTTTCTGCTTCTGTTTCCATAGAAACCCATGTAGGAGTGGCAAGAAGACATAACTTAAAATATGAACTTAAGGGTTTACTTCTCTCCTTTTCCTCCCTCTCATTCTAACTCCATTTCCAAACTAAGAGGATGCAGTTTAAATTGTTAGCCTCTTCTTTCCCATCCTTTGATTTTAGTCAGGTAAGTATATGAAGCAAAAATCACAACAGGTAGCAATTTACTCTGCTAAATTACAAATCCTGGGCTGCAAAAACTGTGTCCTTGAGCAGGAGGAAGAATGACAGTCACATACCCCACCCATGTGCTTGGTACCCTGCCACAAACCATTCCTGTCCACTGAAATTCTTACCTCTTCTCCCTTACTCATGGATGGAATGAATACAGGTGCTAGAAAAATCATCTTTAAAATGAGATGTACAACACTGAGACCAGCATAGGGGGAAACTCTGTGAATCCTCTGGTCAGATACTTCATACAGCTGAATTAACCTGCTAGGCTACTAATAATTCTCTCGTTTATTAACCATCACTCTCAGAAAATCTTCAACCTTAAGATTCAATTTACCAGTCTCTGTGATGAGACCCAAGAGCAGTGTGTTGCCTACAATAATACCTCCTGCAATAAACCCCCCAACATTTAATGAATATAAAAATTTAGGGAGTTTGGTCATTAGAAACGATTCTGCCCTCAGACATGACTAAGCAATTTTTTAAAAGAGTGGTAGGGACAACTGGGACCTTAACTAAGATTTCATATTACATAACAGACAAGGATCATAAGGGCTTTAGAGACAGCTACAGTGTCTCAAGCTCACTATTGGGTAATTTTAATTGCAAGCAAGATCCAGTGCACACACTCTTGGACTACTTCAGGCAGATTTTCAACACTGAATCTTTACAGGTTCTTGCAGAAATGAGTCCACACTAAACAAAACCGAACAAACAAGCCCCCCACTCCTCCCTCTCCACCTCCCAAACCAAAAGAGGTTGGGCAGGGAAACAGAGGAGGATCTATACCAAATACTTAACAAAACCTACTAAGAGTTTAGATTATTTTTTTGCTGTTTTGTACATCAGTGTACAAACAGCTTTACACAGCCCTCAACTCTTTTATTTTATTTTATTTTACTAAAAATACATCAGTGGATACAATAGAATGACAACCACAGTTTTGGTGCTATTATACACAGGTTATGACTCATTCATTAAAATATCTAAATTAGCAAACCTGCTGCTAGCTAAAATGGAAGATGTTCACATAGCCAAAGTCTCGGCACTTTGCATTATATTTTAGTAACAAATCTTTGTGTAGAAAAAGGCATAAATATTTCACACAAAGCACATACGCTTGGTAAAAGGTAGCATAATCTGAAACACGCTCTAAGTCAGATCACATCTGAAGTGTATTCAGAGTACCCTTGATTATGTCACACAAGTGAAAAAGAACCAGAGCACATGCTGGGTTCAATTTAGTATAAATCATGGTTTTTGCTATCCACTGGGACTGGCAATTTAGCTTTTATAGTGAAATCCCCGTCTTCCTTTCCTCTTAAATCTTGAAGTAAGGAATCTCTGCTGCCACTTCTCCTTCTGAAAATAGATCAGGAAGTAGCAAATGACCAATAAATCACTGGAGAACCTTACACATTCTTAGAGATCAGTAATTCAGAGGGAAGCCATTTCCTTATTCTAAACAGGTCTGTGGACATTGTCTGGACATGAGCAGAGTTGGAGGCAATTCTTTTAATAATTTACTTATAACATCAGTGGTATGAAAATACAGACTGCTTCACAGAACGTTAGGGGTTGGAAGGGACCTCAAAAGATCATCTAGTCCATACGGCATCTTCAGATTTCCCATTTGATTCTCGCGCTTCTCAGCTTTTCCTTCCCTCCTCCTTTCCACACAAAAGCATTACAAGTTCAGAGAAAATTTTCCTGCCTGTATGCTCTATTTCCTGCTCTACTACTTCTTCCGCTGAGGCAGAAACACGAGACTCTGTGAAAACCTATTGGAAAAGCAGCATGAAGCAGGCAGGAATCAACAGCTTATTTACTGTTGAGCTGTACTTTCCCTAAAACTTCTTTTACTGGTCTCCAATTTTCCATTTAATTTTGCATGTATTATATCATAGGGTTTATAGCACCAGTGCTGCGTCAGCAGAGTCCTCTTAGCAGAGAGATAGTAAATGCTGACAAGAGGAGCTTTTCTGCTGGCATCAAAGCACCATCTCTTTGAGCAAACAGCATAAACGAGCTAAGCAAACAAAAACTCTTCCACGTCAGCAAAGTCACGGCAACACCGGCAATTTTACCACCGTATCTATGTCAACCAAGGGGCAAAAATTGTTGCACATCAGGCTCATCTGACCACATTGCAGGA
>NW_009722452.1:6246-77043 GCF_000703405.1 Apaloderma vittatum
GAATGCTGCTGTACAGATGGGAAAACTGCGGAATTTATTTGGTGACAACCACCTTTCACACCGTCACAGGACAGCTGCCCCAGCTAGCACCAGGAGTTTTGCCATTCAAATTTCACCCTTAGCCAAGTGCTAGCATTTCTAAGCTCAATTACAAACAAGGCTTTGACCTCAATCTTATCAAAGAGCAAATGTTTTGCAAATGGCTTGGGTGCATGCAAGCAGTATTTGGGGTTCTAACATGAACTCAACCACTTGTGAATGCTATTTTTTCCAAAACCAAGTCCTTAACTTTTTTTTTTAAACTACTACAGTACTACTTTTTAAATTACTAGTACTACAACAGTACTTTCTAAATTACTACAATAGTCACTGCACTAAAGCAAAAAATGCAATGTAAAGCAGCCTTTTCCACTGCCATCCACAAATGGCATAATCCATTAATAGAAGAGCATTCCATCCATTTTCCCTACCTCTCCATTTCCCATCAAATGGCAATTACAGCACGATACAACTGCAAGAAATGTACGATAATATTGAATTCCTCACAAAAAGCTCCAAAAAAAAGGTTAAATTCTAAATGTCATTCAGAGGATTTACGTAGATGTCTGTATTTTCCTACAAAAATATCTGTTTAAATGGTTTTTATCTTCACTTTCATATCAGGATGCTAACGTATTTGGACTCATGGATTCAGTTCCAGAGAAAAACCTTTCTGTTTCTATGAAATTATTTAAGTTAGCCTGCTTGGTGTATGGAGAAACTGAACTCTTAAAAATCAAGTCATATGAAATTAGGCAGCTGAGCAGAACTACTGACACACTAACGGTCAGGTTCCAAGAAACGCATTTTAGAAGCAAGCATTTTATTGTCAACTTTAGCTTTGGGAAATCTGAAGTACTCAACACATGAGGGAACGTTTGATCCTTCGCCCTAGATTAGGAACCCACTTGAGAAATGGTTTAGGAAATGTTGGCTCCATGCCCAGCTGTTTCCTACCAATGGAGTCTCTACCAAAGCCACCTTCAGCCCAATAACTATCCTCAAAAGAAAGAGCAAGCCTGATTTTTTTTGCTGAGTAGTAAAAGAAACTTATCACGGATGCCTCAGTTTCTTCCATCCTTCCCTTTTGGTAGAATCAAGTATCTCACTCCAGGACGCAGACATGGGCTGCTTTCTCCACATACCTTGCAAACCTTGGAAAAGACCACTGGACACGGACCACACCTGCCTCAGGGAATACTTCAACCAAATAAAAAAATCCAGCAGTGAAATTCAAATCTGCCTCTGGCTTTTGAAAGTAAAGGCTGCCACATTCAGATTTTAATACAGAATTTTCCCTTTCCTTTCAATACAAAAAGTATGAGACTTAACAGCTGTAACAAAATAAACCTCCACAACTTTAATAGAGCAATTAAATCAATAATGCTCCAAACACCAGCAAGAGACAAACTGTCTGACACTCCCTTTTGCTGCTTTGTAAGGCAATGCACGAAACCCAAAGATACCAACTGGATAGTACCTTTATGTCAAAAATTATACTAAATTACACTTTGTATGCATTACATGATGTTTGTAATACCTCGACACTCAAAGACATACATGCCATGAATATTTTGCAGTCTTCCCTGATCGATACTGCTCTTGCTTAAATTATTTTTTTCCTTAAAAAGCAAACGCTGGTCTTCCCACCTATTGAAAGAGATGTTTCTAGGCCAAGAGTAATATAAAACTTCCACAAACCAAAATCATTTTATAGCCTCGACAGTCCATCCTGGACCTGTATAGTACATATTACAAGAAATATAATTCTATATATTCTATATCTCTGTTGAGATACCTTCAAGTCAGAATTTAAACCAGGTATCAAGATGATCACCTAGCAGTGCAGGTTAAGTTAGAGATGCTGCCTGAGTTATTTTTTCACATTCAAGATATAGGCTTTTGTATTTACTAGTCTAAATAAAAGCCCTTTCACATTCCATTTGGAAAAAAGACTTTTTATAAGAAATGTCAAAAAAATCGATTCCAATACCTTCACATCCCAAATACCCCGTGCACCAACAGAATGTAAAACCTTCCCTGCAAATAACACACCACAAATAAAATTACAGTGCAGCCTCTTTGACAGAATTCTGATATTCATTTACTATAACTATGGAAAGTTTTAGCTTTTTAGAAAACTGATTTTGCTCCAGTAGCTCCTGGTAGGAAGCATAATACTTATAAAATTAGTCTTAAAATGAGGTGAGCCATTTCAACTTTCTACCACCAATAAAGAAGTCGTATTCCTCTACTGCTGGCAGATGAGCGAGAATAAAGATCAATGTCCAATCTGTTCTTCAAGCAAATATACTATAATATATATGATTACATAATGGTTTTTACTGACTTTACAGAAATCACTTGGGTGGTGTTTGTGATTTTTTTTTCCTGTTAACTTCAGCTTTAAGTTAGGTATTTGCATACTAAATTACTATTAATTGTTTCACTTGTGTTCAGTTATTTAATAAAGGTTACCTGCTGCTGCATGGACACGTATTTAGAAAATCCTAGAAGCAGGAGTAAAGGAAGAAAAATCTCTGTTGCTATAGCTGAAATATGTGCAGTCTATAACCACTTCCACTAGGTATCTTCCTACTCATCCAAAGTGGTGATATTCTGAGTGTCTCCCCACTTTGTTGAGCTGCACACTTGAATCTCCAGCAAAATGTAACAGGCAGGTTCAGAGGGTCAGTCCTTGTCACCCCTAGCTAGTTACTAGCAATGATTTTAGTCAATATCTGCATCTCCTCACATTCGGAACATTTAAAAACTCTACTATAAATTGCTCTTAAGACTCGCATAAGAATCAAGTCAACTAAACTTGCCAAACATATGCAACTCTTCAATGGACATATGGTTGGCTTAGAAATGCAACTGAGGCCATACTTTTAAACATCACGATCTCTACAAATCCCTGGAAAAATAAAGCGTTCGATGCCATTTCTGTTTAGAATAGTCCCAGGTAAAAGTAGAGAACACAAGCACATAATGATGACCTTTTTAACTGTAAAACAGTAACATGAGCACGAATTATCATCAATATCGGAATGCTTAAAAAGCCATTTACATCCTGTAAATGGTAATGGAAATAAACTGAGAAGACAGTTAAATAGACTCATATTTTTACTCCTCAGACGTTATTAGATTCTACCAGCTGTCTCAAAAAAAACCCATGTACATTCTCTCTTGATAACTTGACATCCTGAAGATAGGGAAGCTGTCATACCATAATCAAAAAGCAGAAATGTCTTCCTACAATGCTAGAAGAATATAAACCCTGAAATTAACATTGTCCATAAAATCTGTTACTCTGTGTGATATGTACATATGTATATGAGTGTACCTGTATACCTATATATAAGTATGCAGAAAAATCAATAAACCCATCTATAACCACATCCACATTTTATAGAACATCTCTGGGCAGGCACAGGAGAAATGCACTTAAAATCCTGGTGTACTACAATAGAAGGGAAAAAATTCATCATTCTTTCCACTAGGTAGTGAATTAAATGCAAGAATTACAATACTATTCTAATGTTAAAAATAGAATTTAGAAGACTTTCCCTTCTCCTGCCAAACAAGCCAGTGAAAACAAATGAGCTACCCCCAAATCACAGCATGTGACGTACAAGATTTACCATTCTATGATTATTTTTTTGGTGCAGAGAAACCTAAAAAACATACCATTTTTTCTCTGGAAATAGAAACTCTTTTGTCGCCCGGGTTTTGAATGTGACATATTTTGAAGGGTTGTTATTCCTTAAATAAAGACAATCTGAAAAAATGTCAAAATCAGGGGCTTACAGCTAGGAAAATCACAAGTTAAAACTGCTTTTACATTTGCAATTTTCTTAGGGTGATGCCTTTCATTTCTACTTCTTTCACTTTCTCAGTAGGTTAGCATCAGGTCAATGTCAATACCCAGCAAAAGAATTCGATTCACACAAAATGTGGGAAGTTATTCTTTATGTTATGTACTGGATGTGGATAGAGAAACTCACATTAAATCCTCAAGTGAAATACCGTGTTTTTCAGGCCAGTATAAGTCATTTGATAGAAGCCAAGATCTTTAAGAATAATTCTCATTCAAGGCATAGATGGCAGCGCACAGCAATATTTATAGAAACAAGTTATAAATAAGATTTGTTTAACCACCTGCTTAACTGTGTTCTTAGTATTTGTGTGCAGTAAATTCTAGTCTTCTTATTCTTTTAACAACGTTATTTTTGTATGCTTAGATTTTTACTTTCCTTAGTTGCTACGAGTAAGATCGACACTGGAAGGATGCATGAGATATCTCATAAGTGCAAATGTCAGCATGAGCTGACATTGCAGCTACTTATTCTCTAAGTGGTCTCAAGTCACACAGAGAGACTAAAAATTATTTTGCCATGCAAGAGGAAAAAAGTAGCTGAGCCATTGTATGCTATTTCTCCCTTTTTTTCCTCTTTTGGAGGACAGTGATACAGTGCTGGTGTCCTTCCAAAGGCACACATGATTAAAAACATTACATCTTTAGCAGTTTTGCTGCACCTTGCAATATGAGCATAAAATTCCTTCACCGCTGTGCAAAAGTATTATCTTCTGAGAAGAGGAAGAAAAAGAAAACTGGGGAAGGACAACTTTTTTCCCCCCTGAGTTCCGTAAAAATCGGAAAGTCTGAAAGCTATTGTGGATTCTAATGCTACTGCTATGATTTTAAAAAATACAAATTAAAAAAAAAGAGGCAAAAAAATGCATTTGGAGTAAATTCTTCCAGTTAGTCAGCAGCACCTCATATTTGTGTTTTAAGGAAACAGAAAGGTTTGTGGTTTGGGGTGTCAAGTATAAAAAAGCATAGCTCTAGTGTTAAAATTCCAGGGCCTGGTGTGAACTACACTGGGACTACAGAAAAAACTTGTGTCTACTGAGGCCATCAACATTGTCTTGAAGTCTCGTGACATCTTCCTGTCATAAGCACTGTCCTTCAGCTGAAGTGGTTGGTCAGTAATTAAGGGCCTTGGAAGGAGACTCGTGTTAAGAAATCAGGGACACACCAGCTCTGCTGCTTGGGCTAATTATTCGCTACGATCTTGACTATTTACAAAAATGATGAGTGAAGCTGTATTTCCTGGGAACACAGTAGAGACCAACAGCAGGTATTTTTCTGACTCAGAAATCCCTGACTGTGCCACAATTCTGCAAAATGACATTTTAATCTATATAACCACAGAAAAAACTGAAGGGGACCCCAATAGCAGCTGTCTCAAAATATTCTGGTCCTTCTGACCTCCTGCCTCCCCAAGTTGCCCCCTTGTTTTCCTGGTGCACTGTGCCAGCCTTATGTTGTTTTGATTTCAGAGCTGCGCTCTGAGCCTTCCGGGGGAAAAAATACATCATATTCATCTGTATTTATTACTCCATATTTATTTTTTCTTTTAAAGAAATACTGTATGAGTGCCCTGCCGAGCTGTGGGACCACCTCAAATGTCTATCAAACATGAGCTATATTCCCATATAACACCTTTGTTGCTACACAGCCTATGACTACAATTGTCTGGAGGCATCTTTACTGAGTAAAAAGGCTGAATTTCTTCTTCCACTGAGCATGAAAGAAGGCACTGGCACACCCCTGATCCTTCTTTTGGAGTTCTCTTCAAGACCCTGGTTTATACTGGCAGGGATTACTGTCTTTCAAAAATAATTCCAGGAAAAAAAATTACTTGATTTGGCAGGGGAGTTACATTCCAGGGTTAATTACTTTGGCAACAGATTTAAATAGATAACCATCAATTCAGCAGATTTAATGACTAAAAAAGAACTGTCTTGTTGAACAATGACAGGGGGAACTAGACAGAATTTTTGCATTATTGTGTTTTGAGTATTATCAGTAATCTAATCTGGAGAACAGCCAGAACATCTGGGTTTTCATTAGTTAGGCAAAAATTACCGAAAAAAAAATATAAAACAAGGACAAGAATCGTCAAAACCTAATTCCATCTCTGAGGGCAAGAACAGGGACCCCAGATCTCTCCTGACACGTGGACTCCTCTGGGGTTGGGAAGGAGCTGACAGACACATCACTGCTTAGGCACTGCAGCGTTAAGCCTCACCGAACATTTTTAGGTTCTTCCTCCTAGCACTCCCAGGAAATAAAAAACCCACCACATCCATATTTTAAGCATATACACCCAGAAAAAATTAGACACCTCAACATGACATCCATGCTCCAGCACGCTGAAGGAGGAGTTGCTCTGGATAACAGGAAAACTCAAGAGGAGAGAGTGTCTGACACCCTGCACTTCACCAAGCAGAGGTACTCCCACTTCTGGGGGTTAGGCTTGAGCGCTGTGGATGTGTGAGCACTAGCTCTTGGCACAGAAACAAGCCAGAGATTACTCCCCAAGAAAAGTATGATCTTCACTTTAATCCAGTTCAGAGTATGACTTCAGTCACATTCTGAAGAGAAGCCCTTTTGCTCTTGGTCGCCATCTTGGTGAACATTAACACGAAAAGCATTAAAACAGAGGAGGTATGAGAGCTAGGCATCCCTACAACCAAATAAAAAAAACCTACTGGGCAAGACAGTGCTCTGTTTTGGAAAGAAAAAACAATGCCATGCTTCTGCACTCTAGGTTCTCATAGAAAATCAGGAGGAATACTGGTTTGTTGACCCGCACGAGGTTTGGAAATGAGTTACGCTCCTGACTTCTCAGATTGTGAGGTTTGGCGATCACACACGTTCTCAGAAGTACGTGACTCTCAGGAGGTGGAATCTGACGCCTGGGAAATTCCACATAGCCACAGTTTAGGTGGCAGCTGCGTGGGTTTTGAAGAAGGCAACAGTGACCATAACCAGCTAAAGCAAGCATCAGCTGTGATTTATGCACCCAAGCCATCTATAGCCACAGCCCTTGACACGAGAGGTGCTGGGTCAATGCTTTGTGTCGCCTGCATGGAGCATTTCGATTTGGTACTGGGAACTCTGAAAGCTGAGTATTTGCCCTCCTTGCTGGCATTAAAAAGAGAAAGGAAACCGTTAATTCAAAACCTGAGATCCATTGGCAGAAGAGTTTTCATGTGCCTTTTAAAAGGGCACATCTGCTCAATTAAAAAAAAAAAAAAGCTTAACACAGGAGTTACAGTCTACGTATATCAAACAGAGGTAAATGTAGAAAATGTTTTTTCCCAGTTTCAAAAAAATTAATTAGTATAGTAAGGAGGTTGGAACTTGCATTGTGTCTTTGGACAGGGAAATTTAACCCAGCACAACTGAAGCTGAAAACTACAGGTGTGTAAATCTCAGCAATAGATTTATTTATGTGGGGGGAAAAAAATCACCTAGAATTTGGAATAATTGCAGTCTGTGGCAGCTCTATTGATCACAGATCAAAAATATCTTACACTATTCTCAACAACTACCCTTTACATAAGAGGCAGAAATTCATTGTTTGAGACTTCTAATTGTTTCAGCTGGTCTTCCACAAATCTCTCTCTCTTTAAAGGTGTTTTGTTTTTATCATTTCCAAATAAAAAAAATAAATTATTTTATACCTATGAGGCAAGAATTCAGTCGAATCAGAGTTTTGTTTAAATCAGCTATTTTTCTTCCTCTCACTAAGAACAACACATAATGGGAAAATCAAATTGAGTCCTTTTGTCTAAAATAGTCAGTAATATGATACAACTAAGATGATTATTAGCATTACTGATCAGGAGAATGAAATTAAACCTCTGGATATTTAAAAATACAGTAATTTGACCAGATTAGGAGAACCAAAACAAAGTCAAAGCTCCTCCGAATAGCATTTATCTGCGTTTACTTCATTCTACTATGATGGCTTTTGACTGGATACGTAAGAGAAGTAGATGCAAAGGAGTATGGACAGGGCTTAGGAATAAAGCCTGTCTCCATCAGCATCTAGTTTGAGGGAAAAAATAAAAATGCCTATCAGCAGAGAAAAATCAAATCTCATGTATCAGCCATAGCCAATATAAACACAAACATTACATAGCATTTGATATAGAGTAACACTTAACAACTGCTTTGTGCTCAGAGACATTCAAATCATGCAACAGGCACTTTTTTATGAAAAATGGCATCTTCAACCTCGTAACAGTGAACATGAGCAAGTACTGTGTTTCTGAGCGACTTCTCCAAAACATATATGGTGAGGTCTTGGGCACCCTCACTAAGTCAGTTGACATTATTTTATTTTTTTTTTCAGGGAGGGAGGAGGTGGAAGGGAGAAGACAGACATTGTTCCTGTCACATTTATATAACGCCAGCCTGAAACACAAAGCGAAAGGTGCAACACTCACAGAGATGGTACAGGTGTGGGAGGTAAATTCTCTTCAAACTAAGATACTAGATACTAACAGACTGCACATGTAAAACTAGGAATAAATCTCAGTTGTTCATTAAGTGCGAACTTATTTTTGAGCTTATAAGGGACTTAAGTAGAAGTCGTACGTAGATAAGAGCTTATAAAGGATGTCAGATTGATTTCTTTACCTGTGTTTGGCTATCAACATTTTTCACACACCCTCAAGTAGTATGTCTTTCACATCAGGCTACACTTACATTTTGGTCCACAAAAGATAGCCCACAGTGCATCGTCATCCTCATCTCAATTCTTTAATGGCTATGGGCCTCCCGTGATCTTATTTTTAGCAATTTCCACTTCAATTGCTGTTCACTGAGAGATTAAAAATATCTAAATATGTTTTTATGAACTATATCACACTTTTGTGAACTTTGCCTCAAACGTGCATACACAGAAATGTAGTCTCTGTTAGCAACTTCAATTTTATCTCACAAGAAGTCATAGACAAAGTAAAACACGGGGTAAATAGAGACAGTCGTTACAATGCACATCATAGTACTAGCTGTGTGTATGGTTCCTCTAAAATATGGTTATTCAACTACCAAGTCCTGTGGATGCACACGTATACAGAAATATATATGCCTTTTTATGCCAAATCCTATTAATGTCACATGTCCAAAGCAACCAACAAACCTCAGAGCTCTGTAATAATAATAATGGCAACATTGCCAAGCTAAATATGCAGTGAATGGCAAAATATTTTTTCCTTTCCCAATTTCTTTTACGTGGAAAACCATGTAAGAAAAGCCTCATAATAAGTTCAAGGTGTATGTAACTTCAATTTTTATTTTTTTTTTTACTTAAAAGACATATGCAGAATAAGCATGCACACACAAGTAAACTTTAGTTACCTTGTTATATTTTGTACAGTGAGGAGCTTAATTTAATTACTGGGACAATTTTGATTTTTTGAATTTCTAATGTCAAAATAAAACCTGTATTGTAAGAACTTAGAGTAGAACACTGCGAAAAAGATAGTAATCCGTGTAGTCAAGCCAAACACTGCAATACAGACCTTTCCAGATTATTTCTAGTCACTAATATCCATGAGAAACAAAACCAAGGCAAACAGCAACACACAGTACTACCACTGAATTGTACTAAAACCAGGAAACAAATACTCTCTGACAAAAAAAACCAACAAACAGAACCACACAACCAACCAACCAAAACTTCTTCAAAGAAGAAATTAAGTCTTATGTTAAAATGGAACAACTAGTGAATTTCTGACCTATTTCTGTAATAATCATACTTTTATCCATTCACTGTGGATGGAATGGTGCAGTAGTTTTTGCTTCCTATTAGTGTAACCCACCCTTTCCCCACAAACAAATAATTAGAAATACCTCCTGAAAATTACTTTCCTACCCTTGGCATCCAGAGAAGTAGTCAAGAGGTGTCCTGCAGTCATCACTAATGAATTAGGATATTCACTTTATAGTAAGCTTACTCTGTTTCATATATCTTTTTTTATCCAGACAAAGCAATATTTCTCAAAAAACATGACTCTAAAAGCCTCCAGTGAGAAATAATATCTTCATAGTTAACATGATCTCAGTAATGACAGTTCTCTCTGCGTTTCACATTTTCAACCAATTGCAAAACTGGTAGTCTTCCCATAAAAGATGGCTATCTATCATGGTCTTTATAAAATGCACTACGAAAATTTAGATTAGAGCAGGGAGCTGGACTTGGCATTAAACTAGACCTGTTTTGTGAAAAAAAAGATGGAAATAATTACGGGTATCTGACGCTATCAGATAAGCTGACTTTCAGACTGGAAAAGTTTTCTTGAAAGGTAAAATTCAGTTTCATAAATGATAAAGCAGGAAACATTCAAGAAATACCTTGAAAGCAAAAATCTTGTCTCTGAAGAGCTGAGAAATTTATGTAAATAGATGGAAAATCAGTTAATGGAAGAGTAAAATAATCAGAATTTGACTATATCAAATACCACTGCAACAAGACACGAGTATGGAAAAAATTAATGTTTTCTCTGAAACCAGTAGTGAATGATGAGAACGTACAATTGCGTATTTCTGAGGTAATATAATAAATACTTCCAATGCAGGCGATAATACTATGCAAAACACATACGGGAAAAATGAAGAGCAAGCCCTGGATCACCAGATAGCTTTAAGAATTGGGTTGCAGCCGGGTTGTCGGGGGGTTTTTTGTGCTATTCCCTATAGATCTCCTCAAAAGGAGAACACAGCTCCTCGCAGGCAGCATCAGCGCTGCTTTCATCCTCCTTAGGTTCACGAGTGACACAGAGGTGACGTCTCCACTGGCTTCCCTTCAGGTCCAGAGTTCTAGTCCAAAATAGAATCACAGAATAGTTTGGGTTGGAAGTGACCTTTGAAGGTCATCTAGTCCAACCTCCCTGCAGTGAGCAGGGACATCTTCAACTAGATCAGGTTGCTCAGAGCCCCCTCCAACCTAACCCTGAATGTTTCCAGGGATGAAGCATCTACAACCCCTCTAGGCAAGTCCCACCGTGGGGATGGAGAGGGAGGCAGAGGAGAAGGAAAGGAGGGGGCCAGGCAGTTACACACTGCCAGCATATTTTATATTTCCCTTCAAGGGAAGCAGGAGGACAGGAGAGGTGCTCCCCTGAGCCGCCCGACCATGCCCCACAAAACTCTCCTGATCAACCCCACAGAAAGGTTTTCAGCATCTCAGACTTTCTTGGGGTCTCGCGGCTTTCTCTCCTACCTTGAGCTTCTTTTTACCTGAAAACACAGAACATTTTTGTAGATGAAGAAAAGGAGAAAACCAGCAGCTTAATCTATATTCACAGAAAGAGAATATACATATATATAACTCATATTCTCAGGATGGAGATCTAATCATGGAATGGGTGGGATGCAGCTTTAATCTATTTGTCAAGCAGAAAGCAACATATATATATATATATATAAAAAGCTATCAATCCATCCTTCAAAGGGTAATACAGGGTAACAAGATCCTGAAATCCTATTGGCAGAAACATGTTACCCATGTTATCAAGTTCACATAAAGCTTTCTGACTCAGATAAAACCTTTCCAAGGGCTGTAACCAAAGTGCAGCCTGCAAAAGACCTCTCAGTGGTAACTGGCTCTATCCAGCTACTTTGTGACTGTTGTAAAGGGGAAAAATAAATTTGAAGGTACCATCTTGAGAACATGGATGGCCGCAACATACTGAGGGCACACCAAGTGCTGACTGGGCGTCATTTGCGTTACCAATAAAAAGGAACCATATGCAAATAATAATAATAAAAATAATTAACAGCATTTAGCAGCAAAACTATGGATAGTGCAAGCCAGAAAGAGTCTGGGAGGACACCTAGTCCCAGCAGGTTCAGATAATCCTGTAGCATCCCATCCTGTGCACGGCCCTTTGATATCTCTGCACCTAAGTTTCTGCTCCAGCTGAAGCAGAACGACGTGAACCCAATGGGCATGGTCACAGCTCATGGACCTGTCAGCCAGCCTGTCCTGGGGCACCCACACCTAACCCAGACGTCTCACACTTCTGAGGACTGCACCGTCGGGCCACTTCGCAGAAGTCCATTCCTCTTGAAGAAGTGAGAGCGCCTTGTCTAAACTTCAAATTCAGATACCACTTAATTTTTAGTGAATAATAATACTAATTACAGTCTGAAAGAGACTAATCACAGAAGCTAGTAGTCATGAAGAACTGCCAGCACATTGATGTGTTTCTGCAGCATAACATGCCACATTTTCTTACCTAGAAGCTTTTATTTTCTTTTAAATAATTAGAGCTAGAGAAGGCATTTAATTTGTGACATAAAAATGTTTCAGAGGGCTTTTTGGATTGAGCCATTAAAATCGGTAAAACAGTACATCTGGACTGAATAGCATTAATGAATGTCAAAGATATACGGAAAGTATCCATAAAATGAGCGCACAGTTATCTGCTGTTGAAGCGTGGTCATTAACAGAGCTCACTCATTGTGGACTTTTTAGAATTTTGGTAAAAGAGAGAATAAGAAGTAAATTGGGAAAAGCAAGGCACCCACAAGCTTGTCAGCTTAGGCTAGGGGGAACGAAACAGCCGGCAAACTAACGAACAAAAAGCAGATCTAGCCTGACATTTTGTTAACCTATTGCACAAGAGAACTGAGAAGAAACGGAACTGTTGTCTCCTGTAGCTGGGTAAGAGGCGTGCTAGCAGGGAGCACAGCATAGACAGGTTTCTGATCCCATTTCACAGTTCAGGACCAGCTCATACAAGCAGGTATTTGCTTTTGCAGCTCCAACTACAAATTCTCAACACCAGCATCGACAACAACATGGTCCTATCCTGTGGTTGCTCCCATTCTGGAAATAGATTTTTCACTGCCTTCCCTTCTTCCCATCTCTTCACCCCTCTAAGTAAAGGATAAAGCTTTTAATCTTCTAAGCTGCCACCAGTGTTTTGTTTCAACACACTTTCATAAAATTACAAGTCCCCAAATCAACGATCACCTGAATAATTACACAAATTATGCCATAAAAAGGAAAAAAAAATACCTTTAGTTACTAGCTTCTCTAGCAAATTATTTCACAGATTACAATGCCCTGCTACAAATCATTCAAAGTGTTACACTGGACCTCAAACTCTGGCAGAAGCAGAATGCTGCATTCTTGCAGCTTGTACAACGGTTGGAGCGGGTCCTAAGTGAGCCATAACACAACAAATAACAAAATGATGAGTCTTATCAGAAGGACAACAAATGCGCGTTATTCCCTTCCAAAAGAAATTTCATACACATGTTGCTAGTTTTGCATTAGGTGAGGCAGCTGGGGAGAGATTATATTAAGCTTATAGATTTTCTTTCTGTGATGTATATTGATTGCAGTTAATCAGATTAAATTTACATGAATACTATTTTGAGCCGGGCCTGCAAGGCATTGTTTTGGTTCTGAGAGCTTGTTTAGATTCAGTTAGCCGCAAAAAATAACTTTTTGACAAGCGCTACTGGTACAGACGAGTGAGCTCAATTGATTAATACGTGAGAGTTATTTCGGCAAAGAGACTGACGTGGGCAACCAATGACCCAATCCGGTTTCCGACCTGCAGGAACAGCTGCGTCTTGCCAAAAAGGGCTCTCTCCAGCGCCCTTGGAGCCCATGTTTTTCCAGGACCCAAGGCTTAGAGGCAAGGGGTGGATGCTGGCAGAGCTGCCTTGCTTTCCCCCCTGGCCTCTGCGTGGGGTTTGTACAACCCCTTGTACCTTCCGAGCGGTCACACAGTTGCTTGGAGACAGTTGCTGCGTTACAAGTCAACCAGCACTGGAAAGAGCTCTACAGGCACCGGCTTGTTAATACTCTGTACCACGATGAGATCTTGCATGTATTGACTGCTCAGAGATTTCTTTGCTTGCTCTTGCAGATTAAGAGATTTAGGTATTTAGGAGGGAATGATCTGAATGTTTTCCATCCTTATCGATACATTTTTTTGACCCGTATTTCCTATGAAAGTAAAATGTTTTCATGCGCCTTTTGAAAGTGCGCTAATTATTTCTCAGTGTTGAATTCGATCCACGGTATCTTTCTCATGGCTATATAAAAAAAAAAAGGTGTAAGTTGTCATTACACAGGACAATTAATATCCTTACTCAACAAATAAAAGACTTATTTTACAAATTAGTACTTCTATTTTGTTCTTGCTCAATATTAGGATACAAAAATTATTTTTCTCTCTTTTATGAATACAAATCTATAGCATATGTCAGAGGGATCTGACACTATATCTGACACTCTTAGTGTCCTTTAGTAGCTGTTATCCTTGGCCATATCTCTGACATTTTTTGCAGCTTACACAAATGTATTTTGAGTCAACCACAAAATATAGACACAAATACATTTAAAGAATGGAAAACAGAAATAAAAACAAAATTGACCAGTCTTCATTTTTGTACAAAAATTTTGAAAAGTAGCAAGACCTTAGGTGGCTGGCCATCCAAATTTCACACTTGCAGTTCACAGTTCAGTTGCCTTAGAAACACAGAAAGGCTGAGGCTGGAAGGGACCTCTGGAGGTATCTGGTCCAACACCTGCTCAAGCAAGACAATCTAAAGACAGCTTTTGAGTATCCCTAAGGACAGAGACTCTCCTGACCCGCTGGCAATAATTCACGTAATGCAGCCTAGGATGTCATTTGCCACCTTCTCTACGAGGACAGATTGCTGGCTCATGCTCAACTTGGTGTCTGCCAAGGTCTTTCCTGCAAAGCTGGCCAGTCCCCAGCACGGACTGGTGCCTGGGGTACACTTCCTTTTGACATACTCAGTGTAGGTATCTAATACTATTTTAGTAACCCGTGATTATCACAGAGAGCAGACCACAACTGGCAGATAAGACATAGGATCTCCCAGATACCTAAGGCCTTCTGGAGTAAAAGACAGAAGCTAACCAAGATATCCTAGGGCATCTAAAACAGTGCTAAACACCTGCATTTAGGCACCTGAATAGCCCCTGCTGAAGCCCACCTGTAAAGCATCCCTACTAAAATGACTGTCTTCATACCCAGTGTGAAGTGAGACTGGAGCTTCCACCTGCACGTGAGGACCTGGCTCTACATTGCCTGGCTGGGAGACATGAAGAAAGCAAGCAGACTGTAGGTATAACTACATAGCTGAACTCCGACATAAGGGAGGAGGTCTTCTTTCCTGACTAAAACTGATACATTTTCAGGTAATCAGCCACAGATTTAGATACTGAGTGCTTACTGATTAGTACCTGACCGAACACTAAATGCTGTAGGGTACCCATGCAACTTCCTAAGAGATTTTGTTGAAACGCAGGTGGGGTGGTTTTTTTTCAGAAGGCACTCTTTCTCTTTTTTTCTGCAGAGACAAGATGCATTTATTATGTGTCATGCCTCTGCTATCAGAGCAGAGCAACAGATACTACATCTGTTCAGAAATTTCATATCCGAGTTACCTCTGGAGCATCACCTTGTCCTGATGATTTGCTGCTGTTCATTTTGTCAGTCAGTTATGAAACCTCTCCACGGCATCTATGAAACCAGACATTGCTCCTCAGGGTAGGCGTATGCTTAAATTGATCTAAGAGTAAACTGCTATTCCTGTGGTAGTGCCTGCAGTCAAGAGGCTTTCTAGGAGGTTCTTGATGGTTAAGCTGATTGCTCACCCTAGAGTTTTTGTTTCTTCCACTTTTCAGCTAGACCTGCACATTATTGCTTGCAGACAGCAGCACTATCTTGAGAGGGAAGGTGGGAGCCTGGACCTCAGGACACACGTATAGTGAAGGACCTACAGCTGGACCACGACTGACCTAAGCAAAATGCAAAATTTCACCACTGGTTTTTGGTTTTGGTGTCTTGAGGAAGCAGCGATATCCCAAGTTTTTCTATAGTGACCCCCACCACCAAGAACTCACAGAGGTTTTCATCTATGGCATTCTCTTTTGCAAGTGCTCCCTTTTTCATAGGTCCATCATCTTTCAGGGCTGCTGACCTCTGGCAGACCTTCCTATTTCTGGTACATTTGAAAGAAAATAAAAATAAAAATCTATCTTGAGATTTCTATGCCTCTAGCTTGTTCTTCCTCAAGATCTATTTTGGCGAGCTGTACTACAGTTCTAACTCTGTAGAATTGAAATTCTTTGCTCACATTTACAATTTTGAAATAAGGCTTCCTAATTCTAAAGGACATTGTTTAGAAGTCATTTAACTATGCTGCCTTTTTTAGTGGTGGTGCTCCTAATGGATAAAAAACAAGAAAGAAAGGAAGAAGTGGGCACATTTGTTTTGCAAGGTGTCTAAGGCAGGCCAATCTGTACAGAAGGACTCTAAATTTCCACTTACCAAGCAAACAAAAATACTCAAACAGCTGAAGAGAAGTCATGTTTAGTGGAATTCAGAAGAATGTTTTACCTCTTGTAGTTTAAACTGTCTATGATTTTGCAAGTAAGATATTACTCTTTTGCTTGCCAAGCATGGAATTGTTTAATTTTTCACCCTTGTTGTAGCAAGGGGTAATTTGCAATATGCTGTATTAGTCTTTCTCCAGAGTCATCAATCTACATCAGATGTATTCAGACAGCTCCTTGGTCAGCAACCCAGGATAATTCTGAAAGCTCTCAGGAGCTGGCCCTAAATTGATGGGGCAGTCGGTCCTCCGTGAAGCCTAGTCTTTACGGAAATAGTTAATTATTTTATACTTTCTTCATTACTCTTCTGTAGACCAGAGACCACTAACTCAGTCCTCTTAGAACAGACGGCATGAAAGAGTCACACTGCTTTTCAGGCTAAGTAAATCCCTACCCATTCATGGAAATTTAACCAAAAGACCATTGATGGAATTAGTATATTTTAGTGACAGGCCATGAGTCACAAATGCTCGATTCCCAACCGTTAATTTATTAGGTCATAGAACAGTGAAGGAATTCGATCATAACATTATAACACAGCTGTTTTATTTCAGATGTGGAACGAGTCCAAGAATTTGATAATTATGCTGCTTCAATTAGTGGTGACTTGTTACGGGGTATTGTTTGCTCCCAGGCAGGATGCCCGGGGAAGATCATCAACAAGTCTATTGGGTCTACTGGGCCCATCTGCACCAGGCCACGTGAGGTTGCACCATGTCAACAATATCTACCTTCCTTTCTCCACAAATAACGGCAGTTAAGCATTAAATTTACATTTTCCAGTGAAAGGGTGAGGAAGGCAGGCGTAAGAGGAGGAAGGCTGTTGGATGTAATAAAGTGGCATGAACCTAAGCAGAGAAAAGCAGCAATGGATATCTGACAAAGTTTTCTGGGCCTACGTAGAGATCTCAGATCATCTCTGATGAAGACTTTCATAATGTGCTAGAGCTGATTAGCATATCAGCAGTACAAGTACAAGTTGCAGTCTCCTGTTTAATTTCCTGGAAATTCAAGCCCATAAGCATTTTTTTTCTGTATTCCTTTCCCTGTATTAGAAAAAAACAGTTTATGGATGCTATCTCTGTCCTGCCTTCATCAAATTACAGTTGTCTTATCCTTAAGGCAGTGACATGATGTTACCGCAATTCAAGCATCTCTAGCTACCAGATCTCAGTACAGGATTCATGTTCTCTGATGATCTGGACATCACTCCATGGAGAGGTTAGGAAGCATTAGCTTTCGGTTCACCCAGGAAAAAGCCTGCAGTGCTGCATTATATTGCTATTGCAAATCTTTCACTTCTAGAAGAGAGACAAGGATGGAGAAAGATTGTTACAGCATTAACCACCGTGACTGCAATTTGTGTTTGACCTTGGCAGTGAAGCAGAACAGAAGACGAAGAGACACACACTAGCTTTTCAAATTGCTGGAAAAAATGCAGAAGGAGAATCACATCTTTCTTTTTTATGCTATCTCCTCAGAAAGTTTATCCATAAAACCTTTGCATTTGGGCTCCCTAACGCATCCTCATCTGTACATTTTGGGGGGCACAGAGGGAGAAGGGTGAGCAAGGGAGTCTACAAAGTATGCTATGCTCTACAAAATCCTACTCAGCGTTGGCCAAGAGATGAAGGGGTTAATATTATTATTCCCCACCACTCGCATTACTCAGAAAAAATCCTGGCAGACTGCCAAAACTGCCATAAAACATGAACAGCCTGACAAGAGGGATACATATGGTAGCTGAAGCAGCTACATCCAGCTCATGCTACTCCTGGTATTAGTAACACTGAGAGAAAAGGGATCGATCCGGGCGGCACGTCTCCAGGAACTCTGAACATCTGAGAAATGGGACAGCACTTCTCACGGGTAGCTGGACTCTCATTTTTCAACCTCAGCTCTCTGAATAATACTGGGTTCTGCAGCCTAATTCTGATGATAAGCTAAGGCGCACCGGTTTGGGGATCTCTGCTAACTACAGGGTTACCTACAGGAACTGCTTGAAGGATCAGATGGGAACCGTTGGCATCAACATTAAGATGAAAAAACATGGGTGGATGAAAGGAGAGTAGAGACTCTACAATCAATGATTTTGCTTTTTTAAGAAATCCTTCAAAACTGAGGAATTTTCATAATAAAAATTATTTTCTAAATGTTGGTCAGAATTCTGAGACGTTAGGAAGTGCTGGATTTATGTTGTTTTCCACATAGAAACAATACAATCCAAGCCCAACATACATAATTTCCTGTTGATAATCCCTGAGCGATTCAGTGCCTTGATATATAGCCATAAATCTGACAATTCTCCAATGTTTAGTTTTTCAAAACATGTACTGCCAGTGGCTTCCTGCTACTATTTATGCAGAAACACAGGGACTGGATTTATCCAGCCCAACTTATTTGCTTGCCTGAGGTGTCTTCTGAGCATTTTTGTCCCTAACTGGGGACAACTAGGCCCTTGCTTGAAGTTCAGCTGCTGTTTGGAGTCCTTAAGAAAGAAATCTTATACATGAAGAAAAAATACTATTTTATTCTGACTCTTAGAAATATGGGCTGATCGAAAAACCTTCACCTTCTGAAAACTTCTTAAAGTGAAGTCCCAAGCAGCCTTTCTTTTGTGTTTATTTGTTATTGAAATAAGTTGATATGCATTTTCTACATTGCATAGTATGTTTACTAAATGCTATGTTTTAAATTAGTTTCTATAATTCTAGATATAAGTATACCTTTCTTTGTCCAGCCACCCCTAATAGCCTAAAACCCCAACAGAGCCATTTCATCAACCTGATAACAAGCAAATACAAAGCTGATCCTCAGATCAGTATTTCAAAGCTTTATTCTGTATCACAAAATATATCACAGTCTGTTAAACCACTTGATCAAAACACCTCAAGTAGACTGATAGAAAAAAAAAATATCTTTTTTCCCCTTCAATTTTCATGTTTTCTTTCCAGTTCTTTTAACTTTTGGGATTGCACTTATAAAGGTTTCCCCCTCCTCCTTTCTTTTCTCTTTGACAAAAAGATTGACAAAATGAAAAAACCTGCTGGAATTACATTTTATACATTCTTGGTCTCTCTGCCTTTCCGATAGCACTTTATCCACTATTTGGTGTATCTTAATCAAAATCAGAGTGCGAAACCCAAAGTTTCACTTATTGAAGAGGAGTAGAGGGCTGTAAGACAGTGCAAAACCTCCTAAACATGGATTATATATATTGAAAGCACCAAAAGCAACCCTTGCTTGTGCTAGAAACAGATGGATCTCTCAAAGACCAGGAATGTCCTTTGGTAATAGGTCTATTGAGTCTACCTCAAGATATTTTAGTCCCACACCCAACTCTGTAGGTTGTGCAGACTAAATATGCCATTTTATATTCAGGATGTGAAAGACCAGACCTTCCCATAAATATAGAGAAAGGTGGGGTTAGAAGTCGGCTCCTCCGAGATCCAGCAAGCATGGCAGGAGAACATGGTGGGATGACACTGCTGAACAGCATCTTGGAGACAAAATAAACCTTCCCGGCACCTGACTCTGCATCGAGCAGCATCAGAAGGAGCTGATACGCAATATTTTAAATGTCTATAATTGTAATGGGGCAGTTTTTGGAGTAAACTTTGTTTGGAGACAGTTCTCTACACAGAGGAGAGAACAAGAACCAAAGTGAATCAAAACTAATTAAAATAATAATTCAAAAGAGACACTTCTTCCAAAGATATTATTACGGAACAATAAAAGAAGTTGCTGCACAAACATGGCTTATTTTACTGAAGGCAGCATTTCTCTATTCAGAACCCTAAGGACTGGAAATCAAACTATGGAACCCTATGGACTGCAAATCAAATTCAGAAGGGGGCAAAAATCTGTTCCTTATCTACAGAAAATTAGGAAATTTAAATATTAGAAGGAAAAAAAACCCCAAGCAAAGTATAAAAATGACAAACTATTGGTGTTTTTCCAGTAAGACCTTTTGGGGACGGAAAAGCCAGACAACTGTCAAACCAGCCAATATGAGAAATTACCCAATAATACTAACAGACTCAACAAGTACGTTTGAAAAAAATAAAGCACACTACTGAGTCATTGCTCAGTGTCAACTCAAAATATGAACATAGTTCAGCATCAGGTTAAGTACTCCATATATTGCTCCCTATTGCCAGAGCCCAGCAAAAACAAAGATATAACAAAAGATAATCGTGAGATTTCTACAAATTGTAGAGAACCAGATACCTATGTATTTTTCCTTACTTCAGAGATTCATAACAAAGATAAAGATCAGAATTATAGATTTTAGTTTTAAATGAGTTTTATAAGATAATGGCAGAGGAAATCTACCCATTTGAAAGTCAATACATAGAATGGGATCATGCATCTACCAAAAACTCTCATCATGTCATTGATCTGGTGTTTATTACAAGTAACTGTGTGGATAATTGCCTAGCAGCAGCATTTTTGCATAAAAGATCATCACTAAAAAAAAAAAAAGTGAACAACTTTTAAACCTCACTACATCAAAAGGTCTCCAGAAAAATATAAAATAATTTTGATTAATGTCATTCATTTGTACAATAAAAGAAGTAAAACAGAACATATAAAGCTACTTAATATATACACTTTTTCTTAAAAAATAGATGGGCAAGCTGATGTTTAAATAGTAATCTAGCAATTAGCTATGGGCTAGTATTCAAATGAAGGAGGAATTTCAGTTATTAAAAATTCCTCTGTAATGTTAGAAAGTTGCCAACATTCCTGTTTGCAAGATGTATTCTTGATTAGTTTTACAGCAGTGTAACATATTGTATCTGTCCACATTCTTTGTTTTCCAAACTTTTCCTGGTTTTCTACTGCTATGCACACAAACTTATCAACTACAAAACCCCTTCAGAGATGGAAAAATCTATTTAAATAGCCTTTCTATTCCAGTGACAGTCAACAAAACCACTAATATAGCCTATCTATGCCAAATGAATCTAGATTACATTTCAACCTCCTCTGAAGAAAGGGAAAAAAAAAAAGTGCCTAAATGACAAGATTCGACGTAGCCCAGTTAGGTGTATTTGAGTAGTCCACAGAGAATCCGACCACAACATGTAGGCATCAGAGTATTTTCCCATTATGGGAAAAGTTTTGAAACCTACATTTCCACTTCCAGCAAACCAGCTGAAAGCTGAACACTTGGATAAGGCAATTATAATTAACACCGGCAGCTGGAGCTCTGCCTCACAGAATTTCCAAATGTTGGGAATTATCCCAACTACTGTGTAAGGTCATGAACAGCAGCAGTTGCCCATTTTGCATTCTTGGCTACCAGGAGAGACACAAGCACTTTCCTTAAGAGCCACCTTGTTGCAATATTGAGGTTCTAACACCTTCATGAGTGGAACAAGACTTATTTAGAGAAGGCTACCTTGATCAGGACGCTTTGTAGACACAAGGGAACACAGTAGCACACGTTTGGGAGACCCAACAAGACAAGTTCAGGCAACCAGAGCTGGGTCCATGCCATAAGAAAGAAGCAAAGGGACTAAAGAACTGAACAGCACTTTGGTAGAGGTTTGCATGGGATCAGGAGAAGAAACGGAAAAAAGTTGCAGAAGAATGAGACTTGGGGATGAATAATCCTTGACTTTGATTCTTGGAGAGCAGGTGCCTCCATAATTTCCAAGTCTGAAGAACAACCAATTTCTTAGGTATACACTTGATTGCTATTCAAATAGCTCTAACAGACTGTAAAAATGCACGGGGAATTACAGGAACAAAATTCCTACTCATAGACACAACACATCTGGAATTCAATATCTGATCTATGTTTTCGTACAATCCAACTCCATAATAGGCACAGTCAATAAAGCATTTTCAGATGGAAAAACTAACAAGAATATTTAAGAAAATGCTTACCACAAATGGTTTGCTGGTCATTTAAAAACAGTTCTCTCTTTAATTTAGCAGTTAAAGTGAGTCATAATAACCCTCTGTGTAAATGAATATACCAAAGGCACTGCTAACAACCTGCAAGTCTGTCAGCCATGACTACTGCCTCGCACTAACTTATCTAGTCCCAAAAAAGCCAAGCCACAGATTGATCCTATTAAAAGCAATAGCAGTCATTTGAAGCCTGTTAGAACAATTATAAAAGAAAGAATTGCAATAAAAATACGAGGGAGATTTATATTGTGAATTAAAAAGAAAAACGATTCTTTGACTTTGCTTTAACAGAATTGCTTTAACAGAAAATAGAACATAGTATCTGCCTCATGGACTTGCTTTTGTGTGTGCAAAGCATGAGTTTCACATATTTCCTCATTTCTTTTAGCATTTAGGCTGGCATCAACCACATGCAAGTTTACAACATTTTGTTATACAACATCAGGGCTTTTTTTGCCATCTCTCATGTCAATTCTTCAGCAACTATTAACCTAGTAAATCATGGGTAATTCATGGCGAAGTTTACCTCTGCAATGACTCCACACAGAATTGTCATGATACTCCCTTAACCCTCTTCTTTATTCCAGTGAATATCTAAAGAACCACGATGTTTGGCTAGAATCAACTCTTTTTGTTCCAGCTTGTAAATAAACTCTTCCATGAATTGTTTTTTATGTACATTCGTGTCTTTAAATATTTCTTCATCAGCAAATAAAGATATATTTTAGGGTAGCTAAACTACTTTTATCCAACCACTCTTCAAAAACTCCATTAAACCTCTGATGTATTTGCCAGGACAATTTTCAGTGCTTGGATCAGCAAAGTCTTCACTGACCTTCAAATGCAGCCCCATCCAGAATCCCGTAACAGGAAAGTTACCACTTGCTATGAAGACTATCCAGGAGTTCCCATTTTGAAAACTGACAGGCAAAACTCTCACCGTGGAGAAATTACCTTTTTTTGTAAAAATGAAAACCTTGTACCATAAGCTGAGGAGAACTAGAAATCCAGCTCCCCAAATTACTGCCAGCATATATGAAGAAAAAGTGAAGTAGTAGAGATAAAGGATTATTATTCTTTATTGTAATATAGAAGAGTCTCTGAAAAGATTCGTATCAGTGTTACGACAGGATATAAAATGTTATTTCTAATCTCATTGATTTAAAGTATATTTCAATTTCTTTATTGGATAAATTTGCTGAACCCCACAGTCACAAGCTGTAGGAAATGCTTTGAATGTGGCACAACAAAACAAGGCAGGGATTCCTTGGAAAGCCGTCTTTTAGAACAATTTGGGCTGGAAGGGACCTTAAACATCATCCAGTTCCAATCCCCTGCCATGGGCGGGGACACCTCCCACCAGCCCAGGTTGCTCAAAGCCCTGAACCCTGCCAGGGAGGGGACTGCCACAACCTTGGTCATTACCTTCTCTCTCGCTGGTGTCCTGGACAGTTGTACCATGACCTCAGCAGCTCTCTGAGGAGTGATCACCCGTTTACTGTGATCAAGTTTAGCAGACCTCCACCACTGAACATGCCCATCAATTAAAACCAGCAACCTTTTCACTAGAGCTTTTGTCAAACTATGTTGCTTTCTGTGTCCCATCTTTGGCCATTTCTATTTTCTGTAACAGAAGACAGGTCCCTAGTCTGTTCCTATTCTGTTGTGTAAAGACTCAAATTAGACTGAGAGGTAGGTCAGAAATTTGTGATTTTTTTTTCTTATTTCTCCAGACATAGCTGGATGAGAAAAGGAATAGGGAAGGAAGCTTTCTCTGCTTTTTGAAGTGTTTAATGGATTAAATCTGAATCCACAGGACATGCAGAGCTTCAGATTCAAAAGTTCAGAATTTCCCTAAATCAAGAGTGCTTCCACAGTTCCTAGCACCCACACAAAAGCAGTGGAGAGCCTGCTCTGTATAATAACACAAAGTGATTTATCTAACCTCTCTGAAATATCTACAACAATTTAGGAAACCCATTCCACAGCATAGGTTAAAAGATTACGGTTTTCAGGAAAACATACCAAGAAAACTAAATGAATAGAATACATGCCAAGCTCTAGAGATTTCATTTTCTTTTTCAGATTTGCAGATGATAGCAAAGATGTATTTGCACAGTTTGAGACTGCGAATGAAGCTATTCCTTCAGAAAATTAGAAATTTGGGGTGAGAAGGAGGAAAGAGTAGGAAGAAAGGATAAGGTTACTGCTCACAAAGCATATGATTATCAGAAATCAAGCAATATCCTTTTAACCCGTGGGCAGACCTGTGGTTCATGAAACACAAGCAGCAGGTAAATGTAAGCTTTTCAGCATCACACAAATCGATTGCCGGTCTCAGGATAAGAAACATAGAAGTGGCATTAAAACAAGTAAAAACCATGTGCACACATATGTAACTCCACGTTATGGTATTTCTCCTGCTTAAAAGATGCCTATACCTCCCAAAGAAAAGAAAAAGGAACAGGGAAAGAAAAATCAATTCCAGGTATTAGATTAGTTCTGTTGCAGCACTCAAGAAGAGGAATTTGTCAGTTTATTCTCCATTATTTAAAACAACTCATTTGTTTTCCTTCACCTGCGATTTTGCGGGTTTGTAGCAAGATCCTGCAATTAAAAGAAATAGTATTTTCTCCCCTAAAATACCAGGCACGTGTACTCTTTTTCATATAGCTCCATTCCAGCAACCAGGTTTCCATAGTATCAAGAGACTAAAAAAAGCTAACAGGCTTCAGGGAAATTAATTTTAATATAACGTCTTCTGGAAATCTCCAAACTATATCTTAAAAACGGCATTTATTTATTTGGTGTTACTAGTCTTAACACCTAACCTCAACACCTAAGAACTAGAAACTGAAAAGTTGCATTATTCTTGTGTTATCTGAGCAGAGGATAGACAGACATCTTCAGGAGTGAAGACTATCCATAGCTGTGCTTTACTTGAAACATTGGATAGCTGAGATAGCTGGATACCACTGGATGGCTTCTAGGTAGCCAAGAACTGGCTATTTATAAGCAGCTTATCTCTAAACAAATGCGCTATTTTTAGAGGATTTTGTAGTAGGAAGTGAGGGAAATATCAGTATATTCACAAGAAGTCCAAAAGCTCCCCAGAGAGCTCCCAAATCTGAAGTCTCACTTACTGAGTTTAAGTGGAAAGAAAGGAAAATACTCTTCCATCATGTGAAAAATTAATGTGCTTGGTCATATACCAGACTGTTCAACGCTGGGACCAGAGCTGCTCTTTTCCCAAGACCTCGTTGTCCAACTTGTCCATTATATCTGTAGTCATGCCTAGGCAGAAGAGTTTCAAGAGTAAAACAGGAAGAAAGTTTCCCTCAGACTCTGACAACTTCCATATTAAGAAGCTTGTGCTTAACAGACGTCATTTAGAGATGTCACTGGGAGGAGGGTGAGTGGAATCAAACTATGTATCAACTAAATACACAGGTTTAAAAATACTGGTGCTAAGTGTACGTGTGCAAGATCTGCTCTACCTCAGACTTGCAGGTTTGTGAGAGCCCTGATACCCCTAAAATAACCATGTATACACACTGCCAGTATATATTACATATATATATATGTTGAAATATTGTCAAATCTTTTGTCGTTAAAAAGATAGAAGATTATCTCTTGTGCAGTTGAACCCAAAGCCAAGTGAGATGCTGTCTAGGAACAGCCCGGAGTGTGCTGCAGTGAGGCTGGCCACTCTCCCGCTTAGCATGCAAAACGGCAGGAGGAGAAGCCAAATTGGCAACAGGAAAAGCCTAATACGAGGCAGTGAACTAGGGTGGACCTTACTCTTTTGGTCTATTGAACAGCCAAAGTTTGAGAGGTTGGGTTTTCGTTCCTCTTCCAACACACAATATTAAGGAGGCTCCTACCGCATCGAGCTGGTGTCCGGAACTTTTGGAAGGGTATGAGCAAGCTTTCAGAAAACAGAAGCAAAAAAATTGCAAAGTGATAAACCATGTTATCACAAAGCCACTAAGAAAGTCTCATTTTTTTTCCAAGAAAGAAAAAAATAATAAAATAAATCGTCGCCCCTCTGTAGCCGCCTGAAAAGAAAATGAATTTTGATTTATATCTGGTGGCAGAAGCTAGCAAAGTTCACGCCAGAAACAACAGAAAACTCAGCCACAGGGTAATTAATGAAGATTACCTAAGGGTGGGAAGGTTTCTCTATTGCTAAAAGGATTTAAATCATGGTTTTATAAAACCACTAATTCATCCAGCCATTGAATACAAATCCAAGACATAACATTGCTCTGCTTGCTAAAAATAATCACAATGACTATAGTCAAAGTTACAACAATAAAGTTAAAAACTTGCTTTCTGGGTCACTTCTGAAGTTTGGAATAAAAAAAAAAATCTAACATGTTGCTAAATATGAATCTAAAGTTACTTCTGTGCTTATTTTTTTTTAAAAAAAAAATCAGATGTTTTAAATATCTCCCTAAATGCTTGTCGCTACTTCCTACATACAGTGAGAGAACAGATATCTTTATCTGATACAATGATAAAATAACGCTGTCTGTAATAAAATGATGTCTTTTTTCCAATTCTGACTGTTTAAAGAAAAGTTTGAACTAGTAAATTCTTTAAACGCTACAGGCAGTTATACTACAGGCCATTGTGCATGTTTTAGTAAAACTACCAACTGCAGCAGGATGATGAGATTTCTTCTATTACCATCTCTGGTTTCGATCCTCAAATCGAACCTTGAATTTTTCCTTTTCTTTTTCTTTTAATGGATAATTCACTGGTTTTACCTAGATTACATTTTAACTGGAATGTAAATAAGCAGCCATCCTATTCCGAAGACAATAACATTTCAATTTATCTGGAAAACCAAGTGATTTTATGGCACAATAATGTAAACTGCAATGACTCATTTAGAGAACAAATGCATTATTCTGGTAAAGTATTGCAGAATTGGTTTCGCTTTCTAAGTATTGATATTCTAGCATTATTGTTTGGTATGAGATATGCTTTGTGGCAACTTAATGAATTCTTTCAGTCGCACTGTAAGGCAGCATCCTCTGAAACAGTAAATATTCAGTGGTTCCTCCATTTATGGTTAGTTTGACTACTGCACTAACCAAAGTAGGGAAGAGCTAGGCAAATAAAGATTATTCCTAAAGAAGAGACTTAGAATCTGAGCTAATACATTTCTTTCTTGCAAATATTCCAAGTAACAAATCAAATCAGCTTACGGTTTGATTTTTTTCATATCAAGCATTTACAAACTTGACCACATGGACTGTAGGAATCCAGTCACTCTAACAAATCAACAATGACTTACTATGGCTTTAGAATTGTGTATACATTAATCATGGTTGTAGCTTTTTTTATCCCCTAACAAAAACTGTAATTTTTAGGTTGGATTGAGCTGGCCTTAATATGTTGTTTTACTTTTTCTGCCTTTTTAATTGGGAAGATCCCTTGATTCAAGAAGACATCGACTAAAGCAGTGAAAAAACATCAAATAGGGCAAGCTATACAATCTCTCTTAGTTGTAACAACCAAATCACAACCGTGCTCCATTTCTGATTGTTTATCAAAGCCAAGAAAAAAAATCACATGAATAGGCAACTGTTGAATTGCTTATGAAAATCCATGTATAATGACAGCTGTCTCTAGCTGCTTCAGCTCTAAAACTACTCACATGCTTTTCCAATACATTTTATTTGTGCCCTATCCAGAAAAGCCACTGCACACATTCCAATTTTCAATCATAAAAAATATGACTGGGTTTGAAGCAAGGAAAAAAAACCCAACAAAACACCACACATATTTTGTCAGAAATTTCAATGAAGAATCTGTGAATGCTGTTTCCAAAGGCAAGTTTAACACCAAGCTTTGAAATCTCGTGTTAAAATTAATGGTAGAGATCAGATAAATTGGTATCATGGGGCTTTTCAGAAACGCTGCAAACTTGGTAAAAACTCAGTCAAATGATACTGTGCCAACCCTGTTCCAGCTAGTAGCTACTCTTTACCTGCTGAAACAAGACAACACCTTTTCTTTGTTTTCCATATAGATCTTTTATTTGTTCTGCTCAACATATCATCTTCAATGTTGAACTACTTTACTAATTCAGCAGTTGATATTGAAGTCTCATCCCCTTCAGAAGATCCAGAGATCAGCATTACACATAAAGAAACCATGCCTTCTCTTCACTAACCCTCAGGATCTCTCCTGCTTCCGAAGAAAGGATCCGTCTTCCTGTCAAATCTGTCCTTCCATGGTGAAGAGTAAGGGAAAAGTTTCCCCTTATCATCACAAGCCCAAGACATCAAACCTCCTCGAGCAGAGGCGGAACATCTGCTCTCTTTTGTTGCCTTTTGCCCTCCGCCAAACCAGACTATCACTTCCCTTAAGCCCAGCTTGCCACAAGTGTTATAAATGGGACTAATTAGAATCCTAGTTGCCCATTACCTCTTTTCTTATTCATGTGACATTTCTGATATATGCGTTATACTACTTAGAAATGGTTGAGGTGACACAAACACAGCAGCGTAAACTTTAAAGTCACAGCAGACATCATGCAACTCTAAGAGGGACCAACTAACCCGGTAGGATAGCCGCTCACTGCAACACATAGTATGTTTACTTCTCTTTAGTTCGACACAAGAAGTAGCTTGGCATTCCTAGAAGTGCAAGTGGCCCAGTCATTTATTTCATCAGTAGTATCTTTTGCATCTTCAAAGATGGCTTTCCACAGCTAGACAGTTTGGGCACTGCACGTGTAGTTCATAAAACAGCAGAAACCCCGCCTCTCTCCAATAGAAGTCTTCAACAACAGTAATCTCAGGATTATTATATCCTCTTAAATTGCAAAATTCAGAGCAGTATAACCCCGACGAACACAAATTACACAGAAATGGATTTGATTTGCATGTAGTCACTGCTTCTTTCAGAATTAATTGCAAATATGCTGGACTGTGCAGTGTGTATGGATTAATGCCCTGATTCAGCAATGCTTGTGCATGTTTAACTGCACTTTTAAGCTAAAGCTAGGAGTAAATTGTCGAGACAATTAATTACGATTCTTCATTTGCCAGAAGAAACCACACCGTAAAGCTTTGTGCAGAATCAGTTACCCAGGCTTCTTGCATCCCTACAGAGATCGTAAAAAAAATCCATATGCATAGTTATCATTCTGTAACCCTCTCCATTAAATTACAAATCATTCACCATCAAATCTGCCTGTGAAATCAGCCAGTACAGACTATTCACACTTCCTATAGATTAAAAGCCTAACATGAAGCCAACCTCTAAAAATAAAATACCATTTAAAAAAAAAAAGAAAAAGAACAAACAACCCACACCTAACATCAATAATCATAGTTTTGAAAGCATCCTTGCACAGAGTATTAGCACAATTTGTAAGCAATTGCTTAACGGTTTACTAAATGCTTATGCTTAAGTAAACAAACAGCAAGAAAAATGTACTTTGAAGGCACAAATAAAAATTCACATCTATTTACTTTAGAAGGCTGAAAAGCCTGCTCTTTCATTGTTGCCATGTGAAGAAGTGGTGCAACTATTTAAATTCAATCACCATGGGAGTTCAACGCACACAACAAATAAAAGCTGCATATTATATCCTCTCCAGAATGTAAAGGCCAGCTCTGCAGAAATAACTGTTGTGGCACGAGTAAAGGCTTTAACAAAATGCATACGCCCCTGAAGCAGTAAAAATAAACTAGAATAAAATCAGATCAATAGATGTTACAGACAAGACTCAGTTGATCCATCCTGAAAGACCTATTTTCAAATACCTGGTTTCAGAGAATCACAGCATCACTTTGTTGGCCATGAAAAGGTTTGGGGAGGGGGGGGTGAAAAGGAAGAAAATCCCACATCATGACTGCGTTGCCAACTGCCCTGTAACACTGAGTGCCAACTATTTCAACAACACCTTAAATACCAACCAAAAATCCTCCAAAATATAAAACATGAAGATACTTTTGGTATGCATGAAGAGAGCATTTCAATATACCCTTTTAATAAAGTAATTTACATTGAAATAACATTCGTTCCTTATTTTTTGTATGGCTGTATTTACAGTGCTCTGTTGGAAGTATTTAATTTCAGGCCAAAGTAATTCTCTTTATTCTCCATGGTTTCTCTACAGCACTAGACCACTGGCATTTCTGATTGCAGAAATAGCTGCATCAAAAGTTATTAATTGTTGAGCCTGTAAAAATATTTAGAAGACCACAAAACTGATCGCCTACAACAGATACTGAAATTAATCTAAATTTCAATTCAATAACACAAAGAAGAATAAAAACCCCCAAATTTCTCTGACCGTATTCCCAAGGAAGAAAAAGAACAAATCCAAAAAAACCTCCCAGCCAACCTGACCATTGTTCTTTTTGACCACCTTCCTAAACGTTGCACGAGGCTTTCAAACAGACCAAGCCAAGTACGTTACTGGTGTTAGCCCACTGAAGCACATTTTTTCAAAGTTCCGCCAGAGGACCATCACTTTTGCCTCGCGAGAGAACCGAGAATCACATTTCAGGATCTCCTACCTCGATCAAAAAGTCTCCAGTTCTGAGGCCAGCTTGCCATGCTACTCCCCCTTCATCCACGGATTCCAAGTACTGCAAAGCAGGAAAGGCTGGAGTTGGGGTGAATTCTTCAATTGGTGTGTCAGCTTTAGAAACAAACATCACAGTAAAAAAAACAAACAAAAAAACAAACAAACAACAAACAAAGTTATGGAGTGCTTGCAAATACCACTTGACTAAAGGCCTATTATTGGCCATCCAAATTTACGGTTTCAGAAGATAAATAAATTAATGGTGCGTGCTAAAAGTCTGAGGGCTCTGCCTCAGAGGATATCAAGATGCTAGGAAGAGAGTGCAATCTCTCTGCAACAGTAATCCACAGGTCTTCAGCGAGAAAAGGACGTGCTGCTTTAGTGACACAAAGCAAATCCAGCTGTGTGAGGCAATAGCTGGATTCTGAGTGTTCCAGGATATTCAGTATTAGTTCAAGTAACCCTTCTGTACGTCTCAAAAAATGCTCGTAACTCTGGCAACATCCAGCTAAAACTGAATTATGTGCTGTAGCCAGAAGAGAGCATGTGGCCGAATTGAGGGGATGGGGTGGGTGGGAAAGGATGAAAAAAGATCAGACTGATTTTTTTTTCTTCTCGATTGAGACATGCATTACAAAGAAGGTAACAGAAGAAAGCACTTTTTAGGAAAGGAGGCACGGCAGGCCTCGCCCCAGCCCTCTCTCCCTCTCTCTGTCACGTACACGTACAAGCAGAAAAGTCCTTGGGTCTTTTACCTGAGGTGCCCTCACTGTTACAGAGAAAATCTGGGGAAAATTGCTGGGCTTACGCAGAGGAGTAACCTCTGCTCGCCACACACACGACTCACGCCAAGGGGACAGCTAAAAGCTGGCTTTCCTAGCACAACTCCATTTTTTTTCTTTTATTCAACTAAAATTAGACAAGCTTTTACAACACTGAAAATCTATGGCGGCACTGGTTTCGGGGTGGGGAAACAGGGAGAGCAAAAATGATGTCCCAAGAATGAAGATATGGAATAATTTTCATGCTCAAGCAAGGCAAGGGAGGACCCATGTAAAATGAGGGGGAGCAAGAGATGGGACGTACCATCGTATATATATTTTTTTTTAATACAAAAGCAGCAAACTGGACTGAAAGTTAAAAAGCAAAGCCTTTAATAGAATGCTTTTTTTAACTCTTGGGGATGCCATTATTTTAGATTTTAGTCCACAGCAAAGTAACATGCAGTTTAACATATGAACAGCTTTTAAAACGAGCACACTACAGGCCATACAACATACGTGCAGCTTCGGAAGATATAAAAAAAGATCATGTTTTCATATTAAAACTGCACCAATGTCACCTTGCAGAAGATCCACACCTATTTTAAACAAAACACCACTCTCTTGTCTATTCCTATCCAGAGACCTATTTAAACAGACTGGCATTTGAAATAAAGAAGCAGGTTTTATAAGTAAAGCAGGTTTCCCACAGTTAGGTGAACTGCATAACAAAAAAGACTAATGGCAAAATATTACATATACCTACACAATAAAAATATGGACAAAACTTTCTCCCCCCCAAAACAATTATACAGTGCTTCTCCTATATAAAAATGCATACTGCTTCAGACAGAAGCCACTAAAATCCATCTGAGTAGTATAGCATACAGAGAATCCTGTTGTCTAGCAACCAAGTGCACCAAGAATAATTCCTGCTTATATTCAGAGATGTATAAATTTCTTCATGCCAGTGCACATCACACACACATACACACACAGAAGCACATACCTTTTGCCCCTCTGAGTACAAATCCAAATCCTTCATTGTCTTTTTTCTGCAGGACCACTGCCTTTTCTTCTATTATGCAGTCACTGTAGAGAGAATTCCGAGGATAGCGACCATTATTACATCCCTTCATCACCACTGTAGTAGCTGCTCCTCCAGTGTGCAGGTTCATCATCATCACAGCCCGTTAATCAAATAATATTGCAGTAACCAAGCATGGGAAAATATAGAACAAATAGTAGCGAGGGGAAGACAAAGACCAAGCTGAATGATAAAAGAGAACATGACAAAGCAACTTAAAGAGAATAAAAAAGGCAGAGAGGAAAAAGAAAGAAGAAGAAATCATGCATGGTGGTTTGTGTTCTATATGAATGACTGAATGAACATGTGATCATGTAATCTGTGGGCTAGCTAGGACTCTAAAAGGAAAAAAAGTAAGTGAACTGAATGACAGTATCATTAATAAACTCCTCAATCGTGGATGTACCAGATGCATCTTCTAGTGAAGCCAAAATGAAACCAACCAGAAGAAAAATGAGGCAGCATTTTAAATTTAAAGATAATAAATTATGATTTTATATTAGCTAACTAAAAGGCACAAGTATATTCTGAAAGCTATGCCTTGCATCAAAAGCCCTTTTTCAATCCTATTGAATGTTGCATGCTGCAAGAATCCCACATGATCATCTGACAGCCTACAATGCTAACAACGTGCAGCTGCCTTGGCGTCATCAAGCACAAATTTCCACAGCATCGAGAATCTGCATAATTGAAATAGTAACAAGGCATGCACAAGCAGGAAAACGCATTTCTAAGGAATATTTCCCATCCTCTGCTAAACAATTAATGTTATAAAACTGGGAGACGGTGGAAAGGACTATTTATGTAAGCAGTATGCCCTTAAAGAGAAAGTAGCCTTAGGAATCTTACTGTCATTGGCTAAGAAAAAAGTACACGGCAGATGAAGAAAATGCATAAAATCCACATTAAAAATGGGACCTTTCATATACAGGGAACGACCTCTAAAAGCCTTAAGTTGTTCGGTGTCTTTCATCAAACATTAAGTTACTAAAATTAAGCTCCAAAAAAGAAATTTAAAAAATGACTTTGAATGCTCTTTTAAATATAAAATCATTACACAGCACAAGTTATAAGACATTCTTCTGAATAAAGACAGTGTCAGGGGTTAAGTATTCATGCATTTACGCTGCCAGGTTGGCTTTAAAACACCTACAAAGCTATTTAGGGTAGAGGGAAATACAAACAAGTTTTCTTTTCTTAATCTTTTCCTAGCTAAGTCCTGTTACCACTGGTCTTGCACAGCCTCTAGCCAATATGAGACTGGATCTATTTCAGCGCCATTAATAATCCAGAAGGGGAGGAGGAAAATAATTAAAGAAAAATTGGTGTGACCTTCGTATTTAAAGCTCCGAACCAAGACACGGATTATGACACCAGGACACCAACAGACGGCTGCCAGACCAACTCCAAGGGATGCGACCTCATGGTACTGCTAAAGTGATGATGCAATTACGCCTTCCATGCTACAGAGTATTCAAACACCACACATGAACTGAAAACTACCACAACGGTGACATTCTGAGCAACAGATGATCTCCAGAAGCATCAACAGCTTTTGAATGCCGTCTCTCTCACAATTAACACCCTTGCTATGGAAAGGATATAATCATCCCCCTGTTGGGGGATGCTGGGATAGGATATGCAACTCTCAGTGCTCCTGCTATAGTGCTCAAGCTCCCCATTAACATCCTAATGTTATGAGTACACTAAAAGAGTACTGGCTTGCTGTCTGCATTTCACCACGTGCATTCTCAAGGTGAGACTCCGTACTCATCCACCACAGAGTCAACAGTAAAGTTGTCTCCAGCCTTCTTCTTAAGACACGATTAGATTACGAAAACCCATTTCCTTCAAGTTTCCTTGTAAACTAACAGTAGCTTAATAGAAGTTGACTACTTTTGAGAACTTAATCATAGAAAGTGCTCGATTCAAAGAACACCCCTCCTGTCCCTGACCCAAATCCCACTGCCATCTCAATTCATTAACATAAAGAATCCAGGAGGCCTATTAGCTAGGTAGCTCATCAAACCTTGCTCCAACTCTTTCATTTTTGTTGACAAAACCAAATCAATTCATAATATTATTGCTTAAAAAGCTGAAGGCTGACGTTCCAAAGGCAGTGCTCAGGAAACCTGGGATCGTGCACCTGATGAACCAACAAAAGGAACAGGCGTTTTCAAGTAACGCTCACTTCATCCTAATGTAGAGGTCTATGAACATTCAGATTAAAATCAGGAAAGTCACCTATGATTTTCTTTCCATGTACTGCACATTTATCATATAAACCACCCAGTTTTACGCTTCAATACAAAATTGCCAAAAAAATTATCAATTTCTGTGCTTTATGTGCAAGGGGGAGGGGGAAGGGAAGGAGAAGCACAACATGAATTTTTGGTAACAAAATACACAAACTTATCTCTATTACTTGACAAATACTGCTTCAGTCGCATACTAATGAAAATTCCATCACAGCTTGTAAAGCAAAAAGCATCAGTTTGAAGAAATCAGATGTGTAGCCATTTCTTCTCTCTTACACGCTAGGAGAAGGGAGCCTGCAATAATCTTACGGCATGAGCAGTTTAAACTTCTTGAAAGCAATCACAGAGAGCAAAATCGATTCTCTACACACACCCCAGCACTGCAGAGCTAAGACAGAGCAGCACGAAAAGGACGGAAAACAAACACGCGCATGCAAATGAACCGAACTTGCAACCTCCATAGCCCTTCACCAGCAGCCTCAAGAGAAGAAAGGAAAAGGAGTTTAAACCCTGACTTTTTGCCATATTGCTTTTTGTTTGCTTTGCCACAACCAGGTTCTGTTATCGCAATGTCAGGCTGGACCTCTTCTTCACTGAAGACAAGGTCTGCTCACAGTCTACCTGGTCTTGGCAGGCAAAGTGGTGCCAAATGGAAAAGTAGGTCAAAATTTCTCACAATGCGCTTTCTTGGCAGCATCTCATCAATCCTGAAGGTGTTGTAAATACTTCGCAACAGAATGCGTGTAGGGTATTGGTACCAGTGGCAAATAACGGCGACCTGACGCTATGAGCCTGGTTGGAGGTCTGAGCTCAAGCAGGAGGAAAAGGCATTTCTTCATAGACGCTCTGAGGACGTTAGAGGGCTCTACATGAGGCTGAACAGGCCCTGGTATCCATGATGTGCCAAATTTCAACAGGCAAAATCCTTAAAGTCCATTCCTGTCCCGTCCCATAATTGAAATTAAACAGCGTCCATTTCAGAGATGGGTTTTCAGTATATTACAAGTTCCATACTATGGTAATAAAATGAGTAATTTTAAAATCAATAGCTCATTACTTAAAAAGGGCACACGTTACTTTGACTTTGGGATGCAAAGTTAAATGCAAATTACATCCTATCACATGCAGAATATTTTTGCATGAAGTACAGTCTTAAATATAAAAACTTCAGGCCAAAAAAAAAGGCAGCCTGAAATCACTTTTGCTTTTGCCAATCACTAAATATTAGAAAATATAGTTGTTCATCAGTTCATGTAGCTTCCCTAACACTTTAAAGCTCAACATTTGTGCAGAGCTGTTAGAATTCCATAATTTTACAGATTTACCAGTGGAGAAAGGGAAATAAAGGGATTTATCCATGGTCAGACATTTGAGATTTGAACTGAGCGCTGTTACATTCAACCTAACAATCATCATTTGCGTAGATTTTTCAAGACAGCAAGAATTTCTGCTTTGCTAACATTAAGACAACACTTGAGGAAGGAAGTAGAAATGTCAAGTCCTTCATAAAGATCTGTATGAAGAAAATAAATGTTGAGGCACAGGTTCCTGATGGAGGAAAATCCACAAAACTTAGCTCCCCTTTCACGACTAGAATAACCATACCCTATCTTAAAGCACAACTTATCTCAAAATCTAATTTTTTATCAGCACCACAGAGCACATTTAGGCAAGTGTATCACTGCAGATGTCAATCTGAAAAACCGCACAGAGAGTACACTCCGCTGTAAAATTAACAAATCCAAACCATTCCATAAATGTACACACAATGTCTGAAAGCAGTCATCCTAACTCCTTTCAGGCTAAGACAGTCAGTTTATGGTGGTTACTTTCAAGCCCATAGAAGGGCATTTGGGAAGCATATTTAAGCTTTTTACTCCATGTTCCAAAAGTCAATCTCTGTTAAAAGCACATAAAGACTGTTCTCTCTGAATGCTTCCCTTTATTTTTTTTTTGGAAGTTACCTGTCTCATTACCATATAAAATGGAAATAACATCTACATCAAATCTTAGAGAAAGATTTAAGTTCTTCCAGTGGAAAAACTTCTGTTGTCATTGCTGGAAGGGGTCAACATTGCTATTAATAGCCATCTACTGTAACGACTCCAGGAAAATCAGCTAATCTAATAATCAAGGCCTTCAAGAGTAACGAAGGCTCTGTATGCGATTGCTCAAGTTTCCCAGGCATTGACCACCCAGCTGTAGGTCTTACAGAAGAGCTTTCACAGCTCTTGTGCAACATGCAGAACAGCGGTCACTTGTTCAGGGGGTATCAGCTATAGCGGCAACCATGGAAAACAGGAAAATACACAGATGGTCTCTGCCTAACCCATGGGCAACCCAAACAGAAACAGCAAGATGTAATCAACCGTACATCCAAACTCCCAGGAACCTCTTTGGAATAGGCTGCCGTCACACGCAGCAATTCCATCACGTCAGGATGTCATTCATGGCACTGCAATGCAATTTGTCTGAAGAATGCGTTGTTTGGTAAATATACTACACAGCTTTGAACAACAACAGGTTGTTACGATAAGGAATAATTCACAACATGCCTCTACTGCCTTTGACAGAATCTTTTCATAGTTCCTCATGATAACATCTTAAATAGTCAATAATAATTTCCAGCTCTTACGGTCAAACATGGTTTATAATTTTTCAGAATGTGTGTTTGCTCTCTATATTTTGCTTTCTTCAACTACTTATTCCCACTTTCTAGTAATGCCTCCTGTAAGCAAAATATACTTTTATGAGAGATATTGAGTAAAAATACAATTACATATTTTGTAATTTTGTCCTGCCTTGTGTCAAGAACACAGGAATAGCGGTAACTCTGTGCAAGTGATCAGTCCTGCCAATATCATTCCCATCATATAAGACAAGTCTACATGGTTTTCTTTTAGAGTGTATGCTTATCTGGAAGTTTCTGGCAAGATGTGTTTGGAAGGAAGGCTGTTAGAAAATATTTTCAAATAGGTAGTTGATTAGTGCCTCTACATTAAACTCGATGAAGTATATGTTAAAGAAAGAACAGTGCTATATACGTCAGTGAATCTACGCTATAAAGCATTGCAAAGGAAAACAGGTTTTAAAAGAGAAACACTAAATTTTATGACACAAGTGAAAAGAAGTTACATGATTTCTTTTTATAGAACTGAGAAACTTTCTATGTGTATCAGCCCACATTCTTCTATCCAGCCTTTAATTACACCCAATATCATTTTTGTTGGCGCACAGGAGAAGGGAGTAGGTAACTTAAAGTAATATCCAAGTCAGTCAATTTGTCTAGTACTACTTTTAGGGTTGCTTTTTGGGTTTTATTTTTGGCAGGGAGAAAACAAAAAAGCCTGGTGGGGTCTCTCCTCGGGGAGAGTGGCCAAGTGAGCTTAAGAAAAGGAAAGATTCATTCCTCTATCTTAATTAATTTCATTTGTATTTAAAAAAAAAAGTCAATTCGAGCACTACACACGACAAAACAAAAACTGAACATGAAATGCTCAGGCAGATATCTTTCTAGTACAGAACAGGAGAGTTTTGCAATGCAGAAGTCCACTTATACCTGATACTTAATATCAAATTTCAGCTGCAATTACCAAGCATTTGAGCAAAGTCTGGACTGTGAAAATACTTATATTCATTGCTCATGCTATGAGCCTTGAACAAACTGTACAAACACATACATATGTTTAGGCAACTAGAATATTTATCCACCTTACTTTATAGGTTTGTATTTTTCTATCCCAAACCAGCTACAGTTCCAGTCCCTGCTATTGCCACCAAACCACACAGAAGGAGGATTTTTTTCCCTAAGCATCTTAACATAGAAAGTATTTACACCAAAGGAATAATAATTATAGCTACTAATAAACAACACTGCTTTTCTATATACTTCTTTTAGGAAAGAATTTCCCAAATGTTTCTGCAAAAAAAGTGGTCAGCATTATCACAACCACCATAACAAGGAGAAGACCATGGTCAAGGTTAGCAAATAGGACAAGAAACAAAGGCAGAACGAGGGAAGCACACCCAGATCTAAAGTAATGGTATGAGTGTGCAAAAACCTAACTGTTTATAACAGTATTTTCTTCAGCTGATGCAGCATCTGAACTAGTTCATAAAGTTGCTAATCAATCTCTATGCTTATCTCAGCACTGGCATACATCAGACAGGACTTTGAACCTTTTTCTTCCCTTTTTAAATCTGCTGGACTATATGCACCACCACAGTGTGTCAGATACGTGTCAGTCCTTGGAGCCCAGCAGCTTGTCTCTACCAAAGGCCAAAAGCAGAGAAGGGTGTAAGAGATGGACCAGTATGTTTGATGCTTCCCCAAAGTACTCCACCAGCTCCCAACTAAGCTGCTCTACTTGTTCCTTGTCCTATTAAAAATTACCACCCGCTAGATTCCCCTCTTCTCAACCGGTTCCTCTCATCATGCCTTGGCACATGCACATTTCATGGCAATATGCAGATTATATCCACCTTCCTTATGCAGAATGAAGTGTATAATACACTTCAGTCACACTTTCATTAAAAAAAAAACCAAAAAAAGTGTTTTATTAACACTTTTTAAATGTGTTAAAAGCCCTTTAAGGTAGCAGTTTGACATTGCAGGTCTTTATAACACTTATTAAACTCACTATACGTTTGAATATTGTTACTCACTCAGCCAGTCAGAGAGTTCAGATACTAAAGGCTAAACATTAATAAACTACAAAATAGGGGAAAGAGATTGGTGATTTCAGGACTGGTGGTAACCATGAGTTTCCAATCAGCCTTAAGGGATCCCTCAGGGTTTCCATCTGCTACGATGAGCAGGTGGAATTACTGTCCTCCTGTCCTGCATCCCTTGGAAACAAAATACACACAAAGTCTGAGTAACCCTGACTGTTCATCTCAGCTTTACAGACATATTTATTTCACTTAAATTTCTACATTGTACAGATATACATAGTGCTTTAACCATCGGTGTTCCTGTAAGATTTTATGACACTTTAGTATAAGGCATGTTACAAGTTTCAAGTTCTGCCTCAAACCAAATCAGGTATAAGCAAAGGCACAAAGGAAAGGTTTTCTGAAAATGTTTTCCCACCTTGTTTCTTCTCCAAGAGCTTTAAAAACACAGTATAGAGTGAGAAACTATATCTTCTAGGATTTTACTGAAAAGACATGAAGAGGTGTTTTCAATTAGAGTTCAACTTTCACATATCCCTTTAAAAATCCTGACTAATCACCATACTATTTTACAATCTCATTAATATCAAAAAGGAAGTGGCAACTCTACTTGTGGGTTTTTTTAAAAATATACTCTTCTGTTTCTCCATTTCTCTAATTACACTAAGCCCTGGTTTAAGCCTGCTCCAAATTTTGTTTGCTTACCTGCGAAACAGCTTCAGAAACATCCATCTTAACAGCTTTCCTATGAACTGGAGACAGGATAAAATTTTCGCTTTATCATTTCAATTGAGTAGCTAACTTAAGATACATGGAGATTAATTCTAAGTGGATTTCAGAATTTCTGATATTTGAAGCATTTCCAGTAGAGATATAGACCACCTCTGCTGTAGTTACAATGGTTCCACAAATTTGAGAGTACTACATTTTCAGGCTTCAGAAGTGCTAATTTAAAAGATCACACAATCGGCTCAATATCAGCCCTAGTTTTCAACTGTAGCATTAAACTCTTAATTCTGAGACCTATTATTTGTGACCAATATACTTTCTTTCATTTAAAAAATTAGGGAAATTAGGCAACACGTGTAACAGTTTTGGATTTTTTTTTATATACGCAGTTACCCCTATTTCCTACTGAACATATTTAACTTCACATTCACCACTCTTCTGGTCAGAATTTTACCATGAAGACAGTTTTAGTGAAATGCAATTCCATTGAAGCAAATCTTTTGTATATATATTTCAGTCTAAATTCAGTCTTTGTTAGATATAATTTCTACCAAATCTGGGATGGAATTTCATGTCAGAGAGAGGAGGGATCCCCAGCAGTATCACTAGCTCCTCGATGGGTAAATCTGCCAATCATTCAAGCCAAGAATCCCCACCTGCACACCAAAACCTCGGAGGATGGAGGTAGCATCTGCCTCTTGGCTCAGTGGAAGAATAATAGTTTCAGAAGACCTGGGTAATGATTTGCTCTATCCTCCAGGTTCTTGGCATTCATCAGCAACACAAGGTATGGGTTTAAGTTGAAGACACATGGGACTCAAGCCCAGATCTTCTTTATTCCAGGTGAATGCCCTGACACCAGCAATTGCTTGCTCTTCACCAGGTCCCAGGTTTACTTAGAGCAAGAAAGTCACCCCCTTCCTGACTTTTCAATAGTTTCTTTTTTTAAGAGGAAAAGAAGACATACACCGCCTGCCAGTCACCCTTAGAATTCGCCTTGCAGATCAAATTCTACAAATGCAACAAATTTATGAAATAATTTATGAAAATCTGGCTGGAAAGAGAGAAAGAGGGAAAAAAATAATTTAAAGCATTGCTCCCACTGGAGGAAAGCCCATAGCACGAGCTCAACAGTTATTTGTTCCTTCTGGCCTGCCAAAACTTCAAAATGCATCACTTAGAATCGGAGGCGCCATATGTCAGCTTTTGCTCATCTAGTGATTAGGTGAGAGGAAGGCAGCCAAGGGTGCAGTGGGGCAGGGAATTAAAGGTCACATGGAGGAAGTTAAGTCATTGCAGTGGAGGCTGGAAGACAGGAATGCAAAATGCTAATTGTTAGACACTTAATCGTTTTCCTTTTCCCCCTAAGCCAAATATTTTAATCTTCTCTTTTCCTCTACTCTGTCCTTGCATCTATGTGGCTTCTGTTTCTAACCTTGTATCACATCCTCACAACATTTGCTTGCACGTTCTATCATTTTCACTCCTTTTTCCCATATATGTATATATATTTTCTTGATTCTAATTCAGAAAATTTTATTCCTCCTCATGCACAGGACACAAGCTTTCAGTTCTGATTTTAAATCCATTCCGTCCTCTAGCATCCCATCGGAAGAAAAAAAACGGAGAAAATACTGTTGAGCTCAAGAGTAACAGCTACAGTGCAGGGAATGGCACATCCACCACATCACGACCCTTGCATTCAGCATATTCTGTACCCATAGTTAGTTACACAGCTAAGTTTTCACTAGAGGGAAATCCTTAAAGCTGTTCAGAAAGAGTATTTCCATTTTACATTTGGGAAAGGCTATACATACTGTTTTTCCAACATTGGTCTTGAAAACTTTTGGTCTTTCTTCAGTAATACTTCACCATTAGGCAAATGTCCAGCCCAAAAGAAAGTCTGACAAATTTTAATCATTAGTTCACAAAACCATTAGTTGCTAAAAGCAGGATCTTACTGAAGTGCTTTAAACAAACTTTACTATTAAGGCATGAAACAACTTAAAAATGCACTTATAAGTTCATAGAAACTCTTTTCACAGAATTACAGAATCATTTAAGATCATTAGTTGTTAATTCAGCACTGTCAGGTCCACCACTATCTGTATAGTTTTGCATTTTCCTATAATTGTATTAAACGTTAATATTGCATCTTCATGCAATTATACTACACATTTCAAAAAAGTGATACTACAGCTCAGATACATACATATACATACACACTTTTTACCTCCTATTTCAGCATTTATTTTAAATATTTTCTGCAGTTACCAATACAAAAAACCTCAGTCGTGGCAACACATAACAGCAGGGGAGACAAAGTGCAAAGCTGTTTATTAGCAATTAAGATCATTTTCATTAGAAATTAAATAACAGTAAATGAAATATTTCACATTTCACATCTCCACCTGTTCCACAAAATCTACAATGCCTTAATTATTGCATAAACATACATGTCATGTTCCAAATTATATTAAATTAAATTGTTGAAGTTAATGGGGCACAAGGTATTAAAAATGAGCTACCCCCTTTCTTCTGCCTCATGTAGTGAGAGCAATTCAGTACTACTGGACTATTGTATTCACAGTAAATTAATTAATTCAGAACAGGCATCAGGCAAACCCAACACGATATCTTTAGGTAAAAAGTAACAATACATGCACAGAAAACATTTACACACTTTGTTTTCTATACTTCGGTTGATACCGACCGGTCTTTATGCCTAAAGAAGTATCCCATGTGCTGAGATCTTTTATTGCCGAAATCTCAATGAGCATTCAGATGTACTCACATCACTTTTTCACAGGATTATATCTGTATCTCTATTTCATTACTACTCTGAGCATACTCAGATATTTTTTCTACCATCTCCCAGACAAAAATTGAGCTACATATATATGTAACTAAGTTAAAATGCTACTGGCTTTACTCTTTCCACTAGAGGAAACCAAGAATTAGGTTTAAAATCAATGCCTGCAGCTACGAATTGTAAAATCGCTTTCAACTTATTATCAGTGTGTCAATCCCAAAGTAAAGTAAGAGAAACGGTGAATTTCTTTTTAGGAATGAATAGCATCCGTTTTAATATCCTTACTCCGGTTCCTGCAAGAGATCAACTGAACAATACGAACCACACGGAAAACATTAGTACAGTGGAACTGGTGCCATCCAACAGAAATGCCCAAATAAGTCAGTTACGTCAATGCAGAAAGATCTATTCTCTGTGTAATAATATTTCTCTGAGTGTGTCCCTCACTCTTCCGCAGCAAGAGCCAACATGAAAATGTGGGAAGCAGGATATTAAAAAAAAAAAATTAAAAAAAGTAATAACAGCTCTTATTCCGTCAGATTTTGTAAGGAACTGTTTGGTAGGATTTAAGAGGTCGCTGCCGATGGCTGCACACGAGCAAGCACACACGGCGGAGTCACCATGTTTGGCAACAGGACCATTGCTAAGCCATAACCAGGAGAAGGACTCTCAGCTCCTGCCCAGCACCACACACCTCATGGCTCGCCAAGACCAGAATTCTACAAAAGGTTTTGAAATATATACTCCAAGAGATGAGTAATTGCATTTTTTCCAGACGGAGGACAATCTATTTAGGTGAAATAGCTATGTGAAACCAGATATCAAACTAGAGTAAAGTGTTTCTGCACCGAATTAAGAGCTTCCACTAAAAAAAGCTAAAAAACATGTAACACACCTCATGCTGGAGCTATTAAGATGGCATCATTTACATCTGAACTTTAGGACAAAGATTGAGGCATTCAACAGGTAGATCCTGTGGGTTAAAAAATAAAAAGAAAAAAAAAAGAAAAAAAAGAAAGGCAGTACACAGCATGCTGAATTACAGATGTAAAATGTAGACAGCTTCAGCTGAGCCAGAGTCTCTTCTCTGAGCTGCCAAGGATTAAAGCTTATATTTCTCTACCTGAGAGCACAGATGACAACATCAACAGAGAACTGCTGGGAAATGCAACTGAGAAGAATCTCTCTTCTTTGTGCAGTGTTTGTATGTAAATTGGCTTTTGAGGAGTTGCTTCTGTCAGCTTGTATGCTCATGAGACGTGGATGCTGCCACCTGACTCCAAGTAGTGCCATCAGGGTTAATGAATTAAGCTTTTAACTATGCTTTCTCACACATACCTCCCAGACGACAGAATTCAATTTTCCTCTTTTCCTTCATCTCGAAAAATAAAACTCAAACCAGAAAGCAAATCAATTTGGTCCCATCATTAACTTTGTGGCAACAAGCCTTTGAAAAGGGTTATTTATTATTACATCCTCTCCTGGGAGCTTCTTAATATTGCTGTAGTCACAGGGTGTCAAGAAAAGGCACCAAGAAAACTTCTCCCATGCAGTGATTAGCACCAGTTAAAGTGGTTTGAAAAAAAAACCAACATGACAAAAACTAAAAAAGATGTGAAATTTGATTGTACTGAGAAGAAAGAGAAGACATAGAATAGGCAGGAAATCTTACCCTGATATACTTCATAATTGCATTGAAGTTGGCATTCATTATGCTCCTGACTTTTGCTATTTCACTAATCTGTTGGGGGTGGGAGGGAGATGATGCAATTAATGCAGTAGTAAAAGTTTCCACTTGTGTGTTCTCAGGTTTCCAAATCCATGAAGGCAACTGGATCATGTTTTCCACCAAATCAGGTTTATATTCTTTACATAGTACTACAATTGCTCCTATTATTCATGTCTCCAGAGTATGAAAGCTAAGTTACCATTTTATCATCAGTCATTTCACATTTAAAAGGAATTTATTCTGAAAACTTAATTTTGTTTTCTGATTTTCCTGACTAAACAATTCACTGTCCTATCTTGAGAGAATTAATCAATTCCCTCACTTTGATAATAAAAAAATTTCTAAGGACTTAGCTTATTTTTAATTTTTTAAAAATAAATAATTGTTTAAAATTCCAATATCCCTTCTACGCTTTAGCAATGTTTTATTATTAAACTGGAATTAGACTTCGATGAATTAACTTATTTAATAATTTTATTTCAATTAAAAGTAGTCCCAAAATTTACCCAGACTTCTGAAGAATAGTTACAATACTTAGGAGGCTTTGGCTATGCTGGTCACAATGTTGCCCACCCAGCCTAGACAAGATTGATCCCAAATCAAATTTTTTCCCAACAAACTCGAGGGGATCCAGCCCAGCTCTCCAAAGCAATGCCCCATGGTTGTCTTGGCCACTGTTGACCACACGTCCAGAGACATGTCAAAGCAGTCTCATATTATTTCCTACCACTTTGCTGGTATATCTGCTCTTTAGGACAAGGGGCGATGGTTTTAAACTTAAAGAAGGTAGATTCAGACTGGACATAGGGAAGAAATTTTTTATGATGAGGTGGTGAGACACCAGTGCAGGTTGCCCAAAGAGGTGGTAGATGCCCCTGGAACCATTCCAGGTTAGGCTGGATGGGGCCCTGAGCGACCTGATCTAATTGAAGATACCACCCTCCCATGGCAGGTGGGTTGGACTAGGTGTCCTCTGAAGGTCTCTTCCAACTCAGAACATTCTATGATTCTACTCCAAACTTCTCCACGCCTGCTTTCGGCTCCTCTCCGTGGCTCTAAAGCACGTCAAGCAAACCCAGCCTGGGGCCATGGTGCCTCCTGGGGTCTGATGCCATGGGTGCTGCTCGCTCCATCTGGGCAGACAGATGGAACCTTTGCCCATGCCACTTGCCACCTCAGCCTCCATCCAGAGCTGAGGCTTGGGACAAATGCCCGGGGCTGTGTATTTACTTCTGTTTGTCCAACAAGAGTACCCACTAGTTTAAGGAGCATTCCCCTCTCTCACACATATGCTATTGCAATGAAGCCTACCCTTCCCTTCAACATTTGTCCATCTCCAGCAGATTAAAGGAAAATGATAGAAAGTTAGTTCTTAAAAGGTTGTAGTAGAATAGTAAAGGAAACCATGTAAAGCAAAGTCAGCAGTAGCAGCTCATGACAGCTGCAAGAGACGACACCATTTTTTGCATAACTGAATTAATGTAGTCCATCAGCACTTAAAACAGATAAGACATTAGACCTTGTAGTTTTAAATATTATATTTGTGTGATATTTAACGACTATTTGTACTGGCAAGCCAGCCTCACTGCCCTTCTATATATTAGTAAGTATACTACTCATTTTCCTGAATATTAATGTATGGATAACTGATCTCTTATGCAAAGCTGAAATAGGATTTAATGAACCTCCATTACTCAAGCTGCACATTTTCCTAAAGATGAAAAATGCCATGCACAATGTATTTTCCTGCATGTGAATAAGCCCATTAATATAAATTTCTGAACAGAGTGTTTCTACTCAGCAATTTTTTCCCTTTGGGAGGGGGAAGGCAAAAGAGAAGGGAGCAGACACTTCCCCTCACTCCCCCACATCATCTCCAGAAAGGAACCAGATCGGCTTCGTTAATACTTTGGTTTCAAAGCTCTTCTTAGCACATAGGCACAATCGTCTTCTGACAAATGTTTATTAAAACTTAGCTGCTAGCAGTTAAATCTGTTTTACTACATTCTTCCTTTGCTTTGATAGGAAATGAAACAAAGTAATCAAAGCAGTACAAATCTGGAAATATTGAGAATTGTTGTTGGTTTGACACCTTGTTTGCCTCTATCAACAACTGCCCCTCCCTGAAGAAGCCCATGCTAGGAATTAAATCTGTACATACCAACAAGACATACTAATCTTTAGTCAGAGTCATAAATGCAAATGCTTCTTCTTCAGCAGCAATATGTAAGCACCACTAAAATTACCATTTAGATGTACAAAAAGCTGATTTGCAGCCTCAGTCAAGTGTCTGAAACACAACGTTGTGTGCTATTGCAGTTTTAGGATAGCAAGTCCTTGAACTGCATTTTATTTAGGACAAAAAGTAGCAGAACAGCATTTCACTCTATGTCATATTTGTAAAAGATGAAAAAGAAAGTTTGCCTTTCATCATGGCGTATGTTCCCTGTAAATACACCATTACAGTAAATTACGATATATGCCTCAAGGAAATGAGTCTTTTCCAGCAACTAATCATGGTTGGAAACTTGGGCAGCAAAACCACAATTTTTAGTTTTCCTAGTGTGCTTTTACAAAAGTTCTACAATTACCGTACTTTCCTCTACTTAAAAGTCTGTTAAGCAAGTCTCCCTTCCCACTGCATTTCGTGGAATCTCCCATTAACCCTAACCTCTCCTACTTTTCCCTCTCAGTTTCCACTACTACTCTTCAAACTGGGTCCCCTGGGTTTTAGATTCTCTGTGGGAACTATCTATGAGTTTTCTTCAGAAAGCTGCCAGGAGAACTCTGTTGCTTTCCCTCTTGCTGGTCAGACAACAGATATCAATGCCAGAATCAGGAACGATTGCAGACATACTTCACACTTAATTTCCTCAATAATAAGTCTGTACAAACCCTATCATTTTATCTGATACATTCTCCTGCTCAGCTGCAGTCCTGAATCAGGTAATGTACGTTTTCTGAGAGCTTTGCTGTTTCGCTGCACAAGCCTAATACCTTAAGAGGGGGAAAATAAAATAAATCAATAAATAAATCACCTCCCGCCCACTCCTCTAAAGTCCCTAAACATCTCACTTTCTATGATCTCCCAAAAGCAGAGAGTATAACCCATTTGTCCCTAATAGCTACTTGGTTAAAAAACTATTTGAGCACCACTGAGATGAGGTTCAAGTCGTTAGTCTGAAGATGGGTTTTGTCCCTCTGCTTTTCAGATAACCTGTCCGAGCAGTAAGATACTGCCTGTTTCAGAAAGGTAGATGTTCTCTCCAAAGAACGGACCAGAATTTTCTTGGGAAAAGGACAACAAAAAATCCAAATGACTTAGAATCAATAGCCCCATAGCTACCCCTCTCCAAAAAGAAAAAAAAAAAAAAAGGTGTTGACAGAACTGATGTTTTCTAATGAAAAATATCCCTCGTTAGGAAGCAGCAGTAGGTTTCCAAGTGGGATTATTTGGTATCTCTGAGGCAACATGCTGCGACCACAGCTTCTAGCTTTACAGGAACAACTCTATCCATTAACACTGAAATACAGAGACAAGGCTATGAATTTTATAGAACAATGATCACTGAAAGAATCTTGCAAAAAGCCAGCTCCGCTCACTGGAAATGTAACCAGCAACCAGGGAGCTTGCTCTGCAGAATAGTTTTGTCTTTCACAGCACAGGCTAACAGCTTCTCTCGCCAATTTTATTATTATTATTAGACTAACGCATCGATCACATCATTGTCCAACAGTGCAAAGCTCGGGTAACTTGGCCGGATCACGGGAGGGGAATATGCCAAAGGTTCAAATGGGGTTTCTCTATTCCTAGGACACAGCAGCAAGAGCTGATGTCACACAGCACCAGCGCTAGAGATGCCCTACAGCACAACGCATACAGTAACGGGAAAATCAGACCTCCAGGTTGGGCCGACTGTAGCCAACCCACAAGCCTGTGCTTCCACCGAAGCCTCCCTCTTCATCCGACATTGCACCACTCCTTCACACCGCACCGCAAGGAACTGCAGATTTACATACTTTGCAGATATTTCCAGGCTGAAGGCAGCAGACAAGCAGCGGGCTCCTGCCCTCAGGAGCTCCGCACACCCACCGTCAGCAACACAGAGGCACGTCTTGGGCATCCAAACTACTTGAGTGGATTTGAACTCCATCCTCCCTCCCCAAATTGTTTCACTGGCATAGAAACTAGGCGTGACCCTCAGAATAAGGATTACGATCACATAATAAAACCAACTTTTATCTCTTTCATTTATTTTTTTAAATAGTGTGCTGCTACATGGAACTGCCATCATTGCTTTACACATTTCAGAATTCTTCTCCAAGAAAAAAAGGTGTCTTTCTTGAAAAGAAAGAAACTCTCAAGCTGTAATTAGATAGTCAGGAGAAAAGTGCCGCCACAATTTTCTTAACAAGACGCAAACAGCTAACTGAGGTTCTGTGCTTTATAAATCATCGTTTCTACCAGAAGTTTGCTGCACATCCAATCTATACACATGTGGGAGAAGAATCTGATTAAAAACCATGAGTATCCAGCAGAAAATGCAAATAAATAATATAATTTCTAAATCCCTTATTTCTAACTCCCTAAAATTACTCCTTAGTATCTTAAGATACCATTCAGAACAACTAATTACAACATTTTAGTTTGGTTTTCCTGTCAGCAAGTACAATTCTGTGAACAGATAGGGAAGGCCTGATCTTGTGAAGTACTCAACAATTTAAGAGGTCCTTAAGCGCAGAAGCAGCTGGAAAATACTGCTTCTGTGAAGGCCTATCTCCTTCACCATTCACAAAACCAAAATAGTGATATTCATTACTTCCTTACTCGCTTTTTTTGTAGACCTGTCCCATGTGGAAAATGTAAGCTATGACAAAAACCGGTTTAGGTGTAGAATGGTATCTTGAGATGCTCTGTTGATTAATGTGCTTCCCTCTTCCCCTCAAAAGTCTAAACCTAAAGCAACACTTAAACAAAGCCCAGGAAGGTTTTGTAAAGAGATTGAGATCAAAAAGAAAAATTCTTACCTTGAAGCATCAAAGCTGTCATAGGATCCAACTGTGTAGTGTCTAAACAGTTTCTTTGTTCTATCTGTTCGTGTTTCTGCACAAAGAAAAGAGAACTTTTAATAGCACTCCTGTATTTTTTAATCAAGTCTTGTTTAAATTTGCAATTTCAAAGTGGGCTTTCTGCTGCACATCAACGAAAGGAAACTTACAGTACTTTATAGAATCACAGGATGATATATAAACATATATATACGTACACATGCACTTAAATGACACCTCTAGGGAAGGACAAACTGACTGTAGATGAGGTGGGTAATTCATTGTCACATTCTCCTCCAGAAGGATGGGAAAACACACAGAAGCTTCCTTCCAAAACTACATTCAAATAAAGTAAGACTTGAACAAAAAAGAGAGTAGGGACATTCTTTGGTAGCTTTATGTATTACAATAATTGTTCAAACATATCAGTTTTCTGAGTCTTGCTCAGCTTTTACCACAGTAATATTTTAGTGCCTTTATTTTTTAGTGCAGCCCTTTTTTATATAGCCTCTTCATTCCGGGAAAAAAGCTTATGCAGAAGCCATAGTGTTTGAGACAGAAAAAAAGTTGCCTACATGCAGCTTGTTCCTCAAATGCAATCATGTTAAGTTAGGCTAACAGACATCAAAAACCAGACTGAAAAGTTCCTGGTTTGGTTTGTGACCATGAAATTTCCATCTGCATGGCTGAGGAATTTTTCATTGAAGGACAGCCCGACTCCATCCAAACAGATTTTATTAGTTCCCCAAGCTAGGCAGAGCCCTCAAGGTGCACCATCTCCGTGTCACAACTTTTAAGGATGTTAAAAATTACTGAGTGAGGTAGTGCTGTCAGATGACCAAGTGCTAGTCTGCAGAGACGAAAAAACATACATCCAGTGCAGGATGACAGGCTTTAAACATGGCCAAGAAGAAAGTCCTGGGAGGCAGACTTTGGGAAGAAGGGCTGACAAAGTGCATCTTTCCTTGCTTTAACTAGTACAGCTGACAAGTAACTGGATCCTGCTCCCAGTTGGAGACATAAATACAAATACATGCATAACAGGAAGGAATTACAGCTGCAAATATACGTGCAGGTTGGAGCTGGCTAAAAAGAATAAGTTATTTCTTCGTAATGGTGCACCAATTCGTAAGACACAAGGAAAGCATTACCAGGGAAGAAGCAGAAATAGATACACTTATATAAATTTTGTGGAGGCTAGTCAGCCTTTTTCCTCGCCCCAGGGCTCACTGAGCATCTCCCCGGCCACAACCCAAGTTCAGCCAGCTCAGGCTGGAGGACGACAGGCTGCCGTCCGCGGAGGAAGAGCTGTACCTGCAGTGAGCAGCAATGGTACCCGCAGCTACGTGACAACTGCTCACAGAGATTTGGTTTGGAAGTAGCTCACTGGCTGAGGGTACCTTGTAATGTGCTCTAAGGTGTTCCGCAAATTTTATGGGTTGTGCTTTCGTTGCTAAGTTTACAAGTTTAGCTTCAGAATCTAATGCCCTGCTGTGCTGCGGAACAAAGTGACCTGCCTGAATTGCAGTCTGTTCCCCTGTCAAGCAATACGCTTTTTCACACTACCCTAAAAATTAGATTAGTATCAATAGACATAATCAGAAGAAACACAGGAAAACGTAAGCCTGGATTCCACTTAGAGCTTACCGCCGGCCCGGTCTCAGCAGTCACTTAATGCGCAATTAAGAGAACAAAGTATGAAGAAGAGTATTTTGGAAATCTTAAAGCCACGGCTTGAGCCTTAAGAAACCAGATGTTTCTTCTGCAGAAACTGTTTTCTGTACCATGATATTTCAGTGCTATCACCGAATACAAAGTGGGTGGGAGGAACGGAAAGGCGCAGTAAGACAGAGAGCTTTGTTCAGCTACTTAGTATTGCAAAGCCAGCATTCCTCAGCTGCAGCTTGTATCTGCTCCCTGTCTCTCCCACCCCTCTACTCCCCCCACTTCTTTGTGCGCAATCGTATTCACAGAGATTATTTAGGAAACCATTAGCCTTACAAATCCCTGAAGTCAAGCCTAAGCGCTGTGTTTCCCAGGTTGCTGTGTAAATTCTTTAATTACCTTCTTTAATGACTCAGACTCCAGTCTGTCCTGTCACGCAGCATAAGTACAGACATCCCAAAGCCGAGGGATGTATCAGGAATCTGCCATCATAATGAACTGGGTACTGGAAAGAAAAAGGAAAAAAAAAAAAAAGGTTCCATTTTCTAATTTAACTAAAGAACACAAAAACCCTATAGGCATTTAACAAATGCTTTTTTGAAGTCAGTCTACATAGAGCATTATAACACCAGTATAGGTATAGAAGCATCAAGGGGTTAGTTCCAAGTTTCACTGGATTTTTACCCATTCTTATGTCCTCGGATTTTCTGAAGACCAGCACTTTAAATCAGAGTGCTTTGGAGCAAGTTTGGAGCACCTAAGTCTCATAACCCTATCATCTTCTTTGGAGTCTTTACCTGCAGAATCCTTTGAGGATTTCTTCTGAAACTTGAATGCAGACAGATTAGAAAGACTAGCAGAAGATAGGGATAACAAAGAAAAACATCATTTAGCAGTGTAGATATTACTGCATTATTACTGAGAGGAACATCTGTCACCACAGACGAAAAGTCATCGCATCAGATGGATCAGTTCGAAAGTTATTCTAGGAGGTAGAACAAAAAACCAGTGTTTGCAAAAATGGTATCATTTTCTTTATGGTGACAGAAAAAAAAGCAACATTGGTCTACCATTTGAAATTTCTAGATTTCTTGAGAAGCCCAAATTTTACTAGTTACTCCATTGTGGTTTTTTCCAATATCTAAGTGGGTTAGAAGACTTTCTCTCTACAGGCTTTCATCCCTCTCTTCGTTATAGAAATAGGACATACCTGGGCATGAAGCATCAGGATAAAGGTCATAGCAAACAACTCCCTTCTCACAGCACAGCACTGCTGTTCACAGAGCAAAACCGTTTCATGTGAAAAGGAAGGCTCCCTCCACAGCTACTGAAACTATTCCCCGTAAGAACAGAACATCACCATAAAGCACTTCTTGCTAAAAAAGAAAACAGCAAAAAAAACCCCACCAGAACCACCTAAGAGGTTTCATTCACATCAATTAATTATGCCATCTAGGAGCAACATGAGTCTCAGTCTGATGAGAGCCATAGGAGGGTCTGCAAGGAACAAGATAATGTGGGAAGTTTTTTTCCTGGTCCGTTCTCCACTGAAAGCCAATGGAGTTGCAGTAAAAAATAAGCTATTTGCACTGTGCAACAGTGGTGATACAAATAATAAAGCTGTAGCTGTTTCCTTATTAGAATCATTTATTGCTGCAGACAATTCAGTAAGCAACAGACTCAAACTCTGCCATTCCAGAGTGTAATTTGTAGGATTCAGAGAAAGGAGATACGGGTGAAAAATCATTTTTTCTCCTTTTCTTCTTCCACCTTAGGAGTGACTGCTTTTCCTCAACCGAGAAATACGTATATGACATTCCTGTAGCTTCGCCACATTAGTCGCACAACTGACCACAGGGCTCTGACAGCGCCCGCAGACATTATCAAAAGCTGAAAAATCCCCTGACATGGAAAGCAAGAAACAAAATTTGGACTCTAATCCACAGAGACAGATAACACCATTTGTGCTCCCTCTCGTCGGTGATTAGTGCATAACCATCGCAGGAACGTTAGGACAGACAACCCGACTGCCACACTGACACTGCTCTTTGTAGCCGACCACTTGCATATTTCGCATTTGGAAGAGTAAAGAACTGTGAGGGGGGGGGAAAAATCCCAAAGCAACTGTCTTCATTCCTTTTTACTCTCCCTGCTGCTCTCGGCAGGGCATTTCAGGGGCCGCGTTTCCTAGGAAACGGCGATGGGCTGCTCAGCCGGCGGCAGGAACGCTGTCAGACTGCTCGCCAGCAATCCGGGAAGGGTTTGGAGTGATCCTACACACGGCCAAAAAAAAGTGGAACAGCCTCATTTACATGTGCTATTGGAGCAGCGGATACCCTCCAAATATCGCCAGGTTTTAAAGTCAGGTTAGACGGCTACTCCAGCCCCATTACCGCCAGCGGAATGTAAGAAATGGCTTCAGCCTGTTCGAAGGCAATTTCCAATGTCGAGAAATGCTTCTTCAACCCACTTTCAGTCTGGAGAAAGGAGGAGACCTTATTGTGACCTTCCAGTATCTCAAGGGAGCCTACAAGAAAGCTGGCGAGGGGCTGTTTAGGATGTTGGGTAGTGATAAAAGTAGAGGGAATGGATTGAAGCTAGAGAGGGATCCATTCAGATTGGACATCAGGAAGAAGTTCTTCCCCATGAGGATGGTGAGACCCTGGCACAGGTTGCCCAGAGAGGTGCCTTTTTTTTCATTTTCCTTAGTTACTCTTATTTTCAGCAAAGACTGATGTTGATTCCCTCCTGCATCCTTAGAGAAAGATGACCTGGAATATAGTAAATTAGCTGAATGGCTGATAAGTGTAGCAAATCAGCAACTTTGCTTGCAAGAGAAACCTTAATAACTGAAAAATGCAAGCTAGATCTACAGGAGAGACAATTATAGACAAACGTTGTTTTCCCGTGTCATTAGTTTTCCCTTGAATTTATCAAGAAGCTCGCTTAAACCTGAAAAAAAACAACAGGTAAGCAGTTCTTGAAACATTTGCTTCTTATTCTCTAAAACTAAACAAGGCTTACAGACCTGAATGGGAGAAAATCTGAATTATTTTAACACCTTTAGCAACAAAATCGTAGGCACAGCTTGTGAAGTTTGAATTTGACTGAAAACTGAACTTTGTCTGCTTGTATTCGTGCCTTTTGAAGAAGTAAAGTTATACATGCATGAAATTGAGGCTAATGGCTGAGGTAGATTATACTTCAACGCCCTGCATGGAAGAAGCCTGCTTTAGCCCCACAGACAGCTTAAAGACTCAAGGAAAAAGTACTTAAAAAGAAAAAAAAAAAGAAAAAAAGGAAATCCAAGTAATATTTTAAAACCTGAGATCTATTTCATTCATTAATTAAATGTTATTTTTCTTACAGTTACCCCCAGCTCTCTAAACTCCTGGCAGAATTCGTTTACTTCTTCTGAAAAGCTGAAGTTCTATAGCTTATAGCCAAGATCAATCCACATGAAACTGAATCAGTAGAGCCAACCACTGGGAAGGTGCCAGAAGCATCCCCGTGGGAAGTGTCCTGCAAATGCTCAAGAAGGGGCAGTAAGTGCCACTCTCCCTGTTGCAGGGATCCTCAGATGCCACAGAACAGCAACAAAACATCAGAACAGCCTTCTAATTTCAGGCAGGCCTAGTTATTGGAGTGCCAGCTTTGCTATTTATTTCCTGATGAGAAATGACACAACGGAAACCATTTTAATCAATCATTTTCACGTGGCTATAAATCTGCCACAAGAACCTGAACAAGCAATCTAAAAGAAATGCTCATTTCAGTATCATCACAGAGTAGCAGGCAACAATTTTCAGTGACGTCGCGTTATATCGAGGGAAACTCCATCAGATGTTCGGGAAGGACCTCTGCATTAGCACAGGTGACAGGAGCTGTGGTCTAGTCTGGATAACACAGATTATTCCTACCTGAGACATGTTTACAATCGCACAAAGATAACCAACTGCTTTGAAGAAGGTCATTCTGCACCCTAAGGTGGAAAGAACAGATGGAAAACTATTTTGGGCTGGATTAGGAAAAACAGGCCCTGAAAAGCCATTTTTCTATTCAATTTCAAAAATCATTAATTTTCACGTACGGCAAGTTTCAGCGAGAGTTATTATGGATTTTTATTCGCAGTGGTGATACAAATGTTCCCCCTCGATTTCCTCCCTTACAGAAGTCTCGTTCAAGTCTAAATCTTCGCTCGCTGTATTCAGGGTCAACGATCTGTCAAATTCTCTCGCTTCAATAATAGATAAAATTTTGACTACAGAAGAATCCATCAGCTGCTGTGCATGGGAGATGGGCAAGAAGTTGAAGGAGCCTCCCAATCCGGTTCTCCATGACACTCCCTGGCATAGGCAGTGGTTTCAAACGCCTTTTTGCCAGGTTCACGGTTAGCTACCAAATCAAACTACGCATAGTTGTCCTCTTCCTGCCACTAAGGAGGCGGCCAACACCCCCAAGAGGCCAACGATGAAGTGAGGAGAGCATTTTTATGCTTTCTGCTGGATCGGCCCCATAGAAAATCCGTTTGCCCTGTGCGGAACATAGTTATCCCACTCCTTTGCCAAGGGGCGCTGAAGTCAATGAACTGGAGCACTCAGTTCTTCTGGAATTTTCTCTTGAAATTTCAGGCTTTAGTAAAAACATCACCCTAACATTACGTGAGGATAGTGGGACAGGTATTTAAAAGACTAGAAAGTGAAGATCATTTCTAAGAACTCGACAACACTAAATACAAATCAAGCCAAAGCCAAAAGTTTAAGTTTTTACTCAATGTCTCTTTCTCCCTCTGCTTTGATTGTACATATGGACTTTACAGTCTGAATTTCACTGTGGATAATATAAACTATTTCCAAAATCCAACTGACATACAGCGGAAGACTCTGTGACTTCCTCTGTAAGGGCCTCCGAGTAACTATGAATATTATTACTTCAGTCAGAGTGAACAAATAGCTGAGATTAGCAGAGTGGAATGTTGCTAAGCAATCTTGTACTGGAGTTTATACAGGACCAGGGAGGGGAAGGTAAGGATGCAACAAGCAGGTTCCCTGCTCAATGGGAAGAATTTCTTCCCTACCACGCTACTGATTGTGTCTAAAATACAAAGTTATTGCAAGAGCAACGTTACTGAGAAACACAGCAGCACTTTGTAGGAAACTGGAATACAGAACTTTAGCAACTGAACCTGTGATGCTTTCTGAGAACATAGAGCTATAGGTCAATATTATAATAATACACATTATTTTATAGATATTATATTAAAATATATAATACACAATATAGAAATTATAAAAATAAGATATAGATATTGTTAGAGATGGGTCATATCGATGGCTGTTAAGCAAGTTTCGCAGCCAGGACACAGGCTAATTCATTTTCAACCACCACCCCCGGAAATTAGAATAAATTGCTGAGAATAAAGCTTTCGTATGAAAGCACTAAAAATAAGATTATTAAAAAGATTTTTTAGGCAGCACATATTAAGAATGTACCAAATACTGAGAAAAGCAATATAGCACTGTGCAAAGTTTTAAAAAGCACACATCTTTTCCAAGCATTTTACTGACTGACGTCGCTGCTCTTCTATAAAACCTTTCTGTTTCCCCACCACCATTTCAAAAAAAAAAACATTCTTCATTAAAGCTACACACAATACCTCCAAAATGAATTTTCTTCTTGGATCTTGACTTTTCAGCCATAGTGCGTAACCAGCTTACTCGGGTTTTGCACGCTTCTGCATCCTCACGAAGAAATACATCCCCAGACATTTAATTTCAAAACACACTACCTCAACTACATTCAGAAAAGTTGAAGCTTCTTAACAAATGTAGGATTTCACTAGTGTTCTCAATTTTTATACAAAATGCTGCTGGAAACAATTCTTACTTTTCGGAGAACGGCAACAATCAAAAGCCCAAATAGAGATGGCCACAAACAAGAAGTCTTATTTTACACAAGTTACAAGCTGAGACTCAAAGCCCACATCCTTTCAGTTCCACACTATACCAAGAGGTTTTTTGGTTTTTTTCCCCTGCTGCAGGTTTCCATGGAAATGCATCAGTCACTAATCTAAATAAGTACGGGTGAAGGACGCTTGAAAACCTAGAGCAATTACGCATGCCATTAGAGGAAAAGAATATGATTCAACCCAGCTATTAGAAATGTGGCACAGCTATCACTTCTATATATTGTTGCAGCCTTCTAAAAACAAAACTGCTTTATTTTTTTTTTAAACCCACTCTTTCACTGACTATAAGAGGGAAAAAAAAGGAAAAAGCATTAAAAATACCTCTCACGTAACAAGCACACAATGAAGTCAGACCGTATGAGTTGCAAAATAGAAATGTAGTTTAACACATGGGGAGATGTTTTTGCCGTGAAAATCCACTGTACGTGAAAACTTCTTTCTCCATTCCTGGCCAAAGAGACTTCAGTCATTTTGATAAGCAATGGAAAAGTGAGTACTTTGATCTGCATTAAAGGGGTAACGACCCTTAAAAAAAAATTGATGTAAATATAATGTCCGATTGATGCATTACTAAGCACCTATTTGTAAGCACAGCAACCATAGGTGGGTCTCTACTTATGGAGATAATTGCAACTCAGCACCCACATTAACTTTGTGTATCTATGGATATAGTAAATGGGCACCCATTCAAAGGTAAAACACTGGGCAGCCTTGAAAAGAACCAGTTTTTGACATTTTTTTTATCAAGTTCCAATTGTCTCTATCAGGTTTTACAGAAAATGCCTCCCAAACGGTTGTAATTAAATAGAAGAGCGAAGTTAATGAATCAATCGCGCTGTTCCAAAGCCTGGAGCACAGGTTTGAGTTCTAGCATCTATGCTACACGTACGTATGGCAGGAAGGTGCCAGCTGCAGTCCCCTTGACAAGTTTACTTGAAATTAAGGTGATTTCAGCCAATAAACGTTGCGATTAGGCCACAGGCAGCAGGATCCGAGAAGGAGGAAACACACTTCTGGAGGAAAAGACCTCTTAAATTTTTAATTGCAGTCAAGTCTCTATTTAGCGTGAGTGCCGTTGCCAGAGCCCAGCCAAGCACCGCTAAGCACTGGGCATGTCTGGCGAAGCAAGCACTCAGGAGGCAGAAAATTGGTTTTTCTTACATGTTTAGGGTTCTAGCTGACATCAAGTCACCGCTGGGAATAAAATCTAATTAGTTGCATTTGAATTCATAGGATGTAAAAGCCGGAATGAGGGAGATGAAAGATAGCTTAGCCTATGTATTAGTATGTTATATATTTGGTATATTAGCCTAACAGGCTATCAGAAAAAGAAGTTTTTGTTGTCTGATTTCACATTTGGAGGAAAAAAAAGAACAAGTTAAAAAGGAAGGGGGGGGAGGATATGCATACATTAAGAATACTAAAAGATCACAAATCAGCCATAGTATATATTATCCTTTATGTTAGCTTTCAGTTTGTTAATTCTAAAACTTGCACTTAAATGCCTTTTCTTCATCTGCTGAAGTCTTCAAAAAAAAAAAAAGCAGCAAAAAGTAGGTCTTCCTTCTCAAATTTGACAATCTTTTATCTACAACTCAAGCCAGACCCTTTCAAGTCTCATTTCCTAGCATTTAGTTGAATCTAGATTACGAATTCATTTTAGAAGTGACAGTAACACACTTCTCAAAGTTAAGATTTTAGGCCTCTACTATGACAGAAACTTAAAAGTTTTATTTATAACACACTTTGAAACCTCTAGGAAATACAATGCCATGAACAGATCACTAGAAAATTACATAGCTTTAAATTGTACAGTGATTAAAGTGAATAGTGACTTGTCCAGTTATTATCAAAACCCAGTCTCACTTAAGCGAAGATTAAAGCAAAGCGTGTACGATGATACACAAATTTGGGATTTGGAATAATGCTTGAATATGTAATTGCAGGTATATATAGTATTAAGACAATTAAAAATCTTCCACCACAATGCCTTTCGGATGAAATTGTCTAAATGTAAGCAAAATTCATCACTGAACGATCCCTGTGAGCAGTAAAAGACAAGCTTATTACTGTAGATCAACATTCATAAAGTCACTGCGACTATTTAAATCTTCAGGGTATTTTTTCCTCAGAATAGCATTGCAATTTAGAGAATGAGGTAACTGAGGCACAGGGAGCGTAAGCAGCGTGTACAGCAGAAGGCAAAGGGGAGGCAATAAACCTGCTTTAAACTAGTTCAGCTGAAAAAGTACTTGAGCTTTAAGTTTTTAAGTCTAACACTAAAAATGTACGTTTGCTAATTGATAAAGAAAGTATGTTCTGACATTCCCAAGGCATCCAAAGACCTAAAAAACAAGACTGGCAAAAAAAAAATAAATTGTCAATCCATTTCCAGATGTTTTCTGTAAGTTTAAATGACTAATTCTTGGAAGTAAGTAGCAACATGGAAATGAATTCTCTTAAGACTGATATATTCCTGAAACTCCATTATGTATCATACTTAATGCTTATAAACTAATAAGAAAAAACTAATTATGTTGCATCTTTGTACTCAGGAGACTTTTAGTTATGAGATTTGTAAAATGTTATAACTGAAGAAATCAGATACTCTGGGTATATTACTCATGCGGAAAAAAAATCCAGGAAGCTCACCAACAAGAAGGAGCAGCGAGAGAGAAGAAAACAGGAATTCAGATGCATTACACATAGTCAATAGTTACTAACAACTCTTTTATGTATCAATCATATTTAAGTAGGGAGCACCATTTACTACGTCCAACGACAGCGCATCTTCAGGCACAATCCGTGTTTTATAAAATAGGCAGCAACAATCCCTGCTAAACTAATCTCTGATTCGCAGGAACCAAAAGAGGACAAGCAACCTCAGTCAAGTTTCAGCTCTGACACATATGTCCTCCTCTATTCAGGTATTAAAAAAAAAAAAAAAAAGATAATTTACCAGCTGTAGGTTGCAGAATATTATCTGCTCAAAAGCGTTACAGTCTGGTGGTCTGGTCCTGAGCCCCAGTGACAGAGAAGTGCCAGCTTGCTTCACCCCAAGAAGAGAAAAGATGTAACTGGAATTGGCCCTGGATCATGGGGCAAGAATTGTTGGTCCCTCAACAATTCTTTCCTGGGGTCCAAAACTAAAGGGGTGTATCAGCGTACCTGGCAGGCAGTTGGATGTGCCACAAGATTTCCTGCTCTGTTCTGCAAAGCTTTTAAGACGGGAAGAGTTTCTCCCCAAAAAAACGAGGAGAAAAACAATGGAGAGGTAATTCTGCAGTCTGTTAGCCTATCACGACTGATATGTTTCTCTAGAATCAGAATGCATTTCTCTTCCCCTATTGTAAAGCAAAATAATATAAAAGACCTGATGTAGTGAACCTGTCAATTGACTTAGTGAATCTCCCAAAATCACTTTAAAACTTGCAACTCCTACTGAAAATGTAGCTGTGACCTAACAGAAACTTATTTTGTGGCCTTTGTGACATCTAGAATTTGACTGGGGAGGGCAGGAAAGAACAAAAAAAAAAGGGGGGGGGAAAGAGAGAAGTGGAAGAGATTTTGAAATAGTGAATTTTTGGTTTGTAGTGGTGTGTCAAACACGAGATGCACTTAATTGAGATATATGCTTACTAGGTTTATTCCTTTCTAAAAATGTCGTCTGTATTAAGCCAATCTGGATTAGCCTTCTCTCTGTACCTGATAATCACACTCTCTCCCTCTGACCATGCTCCCTCTCTCCTTATCTCTTCCTCACATATAAATTGCGGCTCAGCATAATCCTCAAAGAGACCATGCAAATCTAATCCTCCAAATTTATCATAAAAAATAAAATAAAATAAAATCCCATTTCATTCTATTTACCATAATCCTGCCCACAGATAGTCTGAGAAATAATCACCTAACAGCGATATAACGATTTGCATAGCTTGAAGAGTTCTTTTGACACTCGGAATGATCTAACTGGTTAAATAATTATGCATCACTGTCTGATTGCTCTTTGCAAGACTGGTAGGGCACTACAAGTTATGGGCATACATACACCATCATAACCGTTTTAAGAGAGAAAGGACATATAACTGCTTTTAAATACTCTTCTTCCCCGGGACAGAACCTGGAGTTGACAACTTGTCACCTCAATAACACGACGATGTCAAAATTTTAAGATAATCTTGTTTGAAAGGGAAAGTCTCATCTAGAAATGGGTAAGAGGAATAACATGGCTAAAGGCAGACTTGTCGTTTACAGGTTAGTATTTATAGTTATGTGGTTCTGTCAGCCTTAAGTGTATTTTGTTATCAGAAAATTATCAGGTCAATATTTCAGATTATTAATAAAACCCCGTACGTTTGTACAAATGCTCAGACCTCTGTCAGATTCTTGCTGAATTTACCAGAGATTCATAGTGTTTGTTGGTTTTGTGTCGTGGGCTGTTGGGTTGGTTTTTTTTTTTAAAAAAAAAAGGTAATAAATAATTCCTTATTCATCTCACCTTGCAAACACAAAAATCTCCTGGGAGATGTTAACTGCTGACAGCACTAGCCCACCTCCGCTGAGGTGTTCTCAGGACTGATCAGCAGGGTGTTCCTCCCACAACTAACGTAGTAATAACGCTTATTTTTCAAAGCTTTTTGTCAACAAAGCGTCAGAAACAGCAACACCAGTCACACATAGCTACTTCCAATCCTGTCTGTAGATACAAACCACTCAAAATAGGTGGCAACTAAACCAACCTGCCTTCAATCCAGGGATAGTCTTACTAAAGCCAGCAATCAATTGCTTCATGTTCGCAGTGTTTACTAAATAAACTTCGGAGATTCCAGATTTTTTCCCCCCCAGATGCTGTGTTGAAGGCCACCTGGTTTTTTTTCCTGAAGTAATAGGAGCCATCGTACATTTTGCTCCGAGATCCAGTGAAGTAGAATGGTCATTACTTGGCCAAAACCAAAAAAACAATGAGTCGTTTCCTGAATACATAATTAGAGATCTTTTTCACTCCCAAAAGTTAGAAGAGTAGAAATTAGTAGGAGGAAAGAAAAGGTCTCATGAGCTTTGTGGCAAAAGACCTTCAAGATTTTATAAATCAAGTACAATTAAAATGTAGATTTGGAATACCCTCAAATCTAGAGGGGTCTTAGTAGGACAAAGTTTTTCCTTTGGTTTTATTAAAAAATATAAAAACAAAAAAACACTTAAAAATTATTTCCTTTCCCTCTGCTATCATAGCAAATAGAATGGCGTAAGCTGGAAGGGACCTTAGAGATCATTTTAATCCAGCCTCCCTGCCGCCAGGGATGCCACTTCTTGACTAGAATAAATTTCCAAACTAAACTTTGGTTGAAATTTTGCTTACTGGAATTTCAGCAGGGCATTGTTACTTCTAGTTTGTAAAAGGAGGAAGCACTTCAAACACAAGCAACAGTTTCAGCTGTCCTCTCCTCTGCAAGAGGCAGATGAGTTTCAGAAGCCTGACGAGGAGGCGTAACTTTTGGCATTCTCAACACCCAAAAGCGACAAGAAACACTTGGAATAAAGCAAACGAAGCATCTTTGTATGGAGATACCAACTTATTAGAAATTCTTTTAATTGTCCGATACATTACTTAAGGGCTTGTTAGATTTCCTCGCTGGAGCTGCGAACTCACTGGTCATATACTCTTGAAACACGTGCCAAATACCACGAGTAGTGTAAATATGAGATAGTCACTTCTTGCCTCCAGCGTTGCTGTTTCAGATTATTTACACGAGTGACAGTTTGAGGAACTGACTTCACAGATGCAGAATATTGTACCATAGCTGCAAAGTAAACTATATGTAGGTCAGTGCAGCTTGCATTAACACAGGCTTTTTTCTTACAAATATCCATACATAGAGAGATATTTTTACATGTATGAATATCAAATAATTAAACAAATAAGTACTTCAGATATTCACAATATGTTGCTAACGTGAATTGTTTGGTCATCTTTATAGAAACAAATCCCAGAGTGACATTAGGACCAAAATATTACAGCTGCCTGTGGGGGGAAAGCATGAAAAACCCCTCCCAAAACATGACAAATAAACCCTCTCAAATCCTGAAAAGCTCCTAAAAATGAAAAGAACAATAAACCAAGCAGGTAGAATTATGCATATGCCATTTCAGAGGCATTAGCTATGGCCCATTTGATTTCAGCCTTTACAAAATCATCTCCACAAACTCGTTCAACTCAACTACACTCTACGGAAAACAAGACAAAGGGTGTAATTTCACCTCCACATCTGAGGGCAGTTCTGGTAGCACAGCAAAAACTAGGTTGTACTTGATTTACCGGCTGAATAGGAATTTATGTTAAAAAGATAAATAATTTTAAGAAAAACAGAGAGGGAGATTTTCTCAGTCAAGTTTTCTTAGTCTTAGGATCTTTCCAGTCTCCTGTTGCTTTCAGGGCTTGCTGAGGCTCCCAAGGAGTGTCAGCCAGTATTTTCTCTCCCTTACAAAAGGGTGAAGAGCAAAGAGCCGCTGGGAAAGAGAGCGCCTTTCCACCCACCATCCTGCCGAGAGCTCCAAGGTCATCGCTCCTGCTCGGGATTTGGAGGGTTTTTTTGCAAGTGCTGACCCTAAGACATAAAGCTCTCTCTGAAACCTACTCACAAGGCTTCGTACGTGTCTCAGTGCTGCATGGGAGGAACAAGGACAACTAGGTAAAATTTTTTTGGTTTATTTTTTACAGTAGTTTTCAGGGCTTGGAGTTTATTTTATTGGTTTGCCATAGAGAAGTAGCAGGAATTCAACTCAGAAGCGACAGTAATTTCTGACCAGGAATCCAGGAAGCAATTCACATTCCTCCTTAAATTGCTGCTGCCTAAATTTAATGTTATAGATAGGAAATTATAGGAAAATTATACAAAAATATAGATAGGAAATTATTGTCTTTATTTCCCTCTGAGAAACTACCCTTGTATAAAAGAAGTTTCCTATTTGTACTCTTCATACCTTTGAGGTGTGACTATTACTAAGATAACAGGCACAGGTTTTTTGCATGGTGTGAATAAATGCTCAAATCTTCATTTGCTGTCACATGGAAATACTATTTGGAAGCAGAATTTGTCTAAAGATTTATTCAGCTATGCCATTTGTAGCCGCAGCAAGGGACGAAGAACCCCAGAATTCGACTTCTTCATTTATCAAGAGCAAAGCTCTGGACATCGGGAAGCTCAAAATTATGTCTTTGATCACCAGAGATTTCAAAGACATTTATCAAGATAATAGTAGGTGACTTTGTGTTATTTCTGCTCAGCTGAGCACAGTAGTGATAAGATTATAGCACACTTCAATCTGTTTTATAGTTTTACACAGTAAAAAACTTATGTCACTTTCTTACATGTTTTTAGAAAGTTTTCTGTAGTAGTTACTCATTTGCAGAGTTATTTTCCCACTACATAATGTCCCGCATGGTCATTAAGTAGCTATTAGCACTGCATATTTTAGTTTGGCATTTATGTTCCATATAAAAAGATTAAAGAATCATCACCTATTCTCTCCTCATTTAACTATTTCTAATTCACTAGCTGCATTTCCAGGAAATTATACAAAGTGATGAAATGCTACTCTTTATGAAAAGCATATTTATTACCAGTGGACAAGACTATCAAAAAAAATATGTGACAACTACAATACAGACAGTGTCTTTGCTGCACACAAGCAACCTCTTACCCTATACATGGATTAAAAAGACCCTGAAGAGGGCTTTTGCTATTACATGATTTTTTTTAAAGGAATTTTCTCAGGTAAAATGAATACACAGAGATATTGATCATGCGTTTGAGGAACTCAACTAAATATTTCCCTAACATATACATTTTTCCCCTTGCCTAACTATTTCCTGTCCACCTTAATCATTTTTAAGTTGTAATATCACAACAGCTGCAGCACTTTTCAAATGAGAAACCAGGTATGTATTACTTTCTTAGGTGCCTGCTTGTAGCTGAAGAAAATAGGAAACAATAGATAATACTTACAGAGTTAGAAAAATCAGAACTTATATTAATGAAGAAAAAAATAATAATTCCAAGATGATGCCTGCAGGAACTGCGACCTCACTGATGCAGAACCAACTATACAAGAGCTGTAGCGTGACGATCACTGTCACTGGAAGAGCTACCCAAACCTTGGCAAGAAAACATTTCAGGTTTATTGTTCATTTTTCCCCTGGTCGCAACAGAAAGGCTCACAATTAAGCCATATTATCTGTATTTAAAAAAAAAAAGAAACTCAAATAAACAGTATAGCAACTTATGGGTGATGAGGAAGGATCCTACTTAGCAACTCACTTATCATTTACTCCTCTTGAGCACTTCACAGGACATAACAGTTTTCTCTGATTATCCCTTCCACGATCTATCACCCCTGGACCATCTATACCTGGGGAAAGACAAAAAATCCCCCTTGCACACCCCCAAGGATAAACTACTGAACACTACAGCAACATGCATCAAGAACTCAAAGTTCATGTGCATTTTCACTTTTATACCATCCACATGGTATCCCTTCGGTCTCATTTCCAGTGACCTCCAGGCAATACTGGGGTTTTTGCCATATTTTTTTCTGCACCTCCTATATCTGGCCAATCCCACAGGAGAAGGTCAAGCCAAGTTTGCTGCCAAACTTTCCCAAACATTATCAAAACCTCCTTTCGACCTGCTCATACCTGATCTTCCCATGTCTCCACCAACACCCTTTAAGCAGCTGAAGCAAGTTATCAGAGCTTTTTGCCTCTAACACCCACATCTTCTGTGTTACATGAAAATAAGCAGCTCCTTTGGCTTTATTTTAAGATATCTATTTTGTGAGTGCACTCTTTCAAACAGAGGAGGAGTGATTGTAGCCTACTTGAAAGGGGCTGGGAGCAAAGCAAGCACACAGTGGGATGAAGGCAATATGATTTATATTTAACATGTTTAGAGCACACACTGCTTTATACCAGTAAAGCTTTTGACTTTTTTTTTTTAAGTGAGTATTTTTGTGTTATTAATTTCCAAACAGTTTGCATACTGCTGGCGACGCAAATCTATCACATAGTTAAATCTATAAAAAAGTATTTAGCCTCTCCCTTAGCAACGAAGAGGATGGAATCGGAGAGGTCCCTCACACTGTTGATGATGAGGACTGGCCTGAAGGAAGAAGTTTGTTTGATAGATACTACAGCATCATGGACATGAGCCCATGACAGGCCATGTTTGCCACAAGCTGCAAGCAAAAACAGGTAGAAATGTTCATTTCTGCTCTTGAGCTGAGACCATATACAAAGGATTTCAGCATCGGGAAGTGTGAGATGCTGTACAGCAGCACAGGACATTGATTTGGTGGAGAAAAAACACTGATTCCTGTTCTGAGGATTATCCTAAAGAAAAATTAGATGAAACCACTGAGTAACATGTGAATGACAGCTCCCATTTTGTGCGTGAGTCAAGAAAAGACCAAAATACAAGCTATAGCTGCACAGATAAGCTTTTCGGAGAATAAGTCCGCGAGAAAAGCCTAAAGATCTGCACATAGATGGAAGAGGAAAGTAAAGGAGAAAAAGAGACAGACATTTCACCCTGGGAAAGGCAGCTGCTACTGGGAACCAGTAAGGGTTAAGTGCCTTTGGGCCAGATGAAGCAATAAACCACAGGTACGGGAAGAGCTACAGGAGATAGACTGCTTGGCCAGAAGAATGTCAAGTGCTGAAATATTAGAACTGCTATAATTACGTCTGGGAAGAATTTGTCTTCGGAGAAGGGTATGAAATAGTACTCAGGAATTAAGCTCGGATATTGAAAAATTAGGGATAAAAATATGGGAACAGACCTAAACTGGGTGTGGTGGGTGTTGTTTTTTTTTTCTGTACAGCGTAGCTCCTCAAACGCATTCAGAGGGTTATTATCATGATTTTACAGAACTGCTCAAGATAAGAAAAAAGAAACTGTCAACAGCTAGGAGGAATCTAAATAAAAGATGCAAGCTATACTGAGTTCAGATGACAGGGAAATACTCAATAAACAGATTACACTCCATTCACATTCCAGTCCCTTATGCTCACCCTCTTTCTTCTTTGGCTTAAGAGGACTGCCACCTACTGAGTTACTCACCTTTATACAGTATTAGAAAAGAGATTAACATTACCTTCAAACAATGAGAACTGTGACAGCAGCTTTTACTTTTACTTATTTATACATAAAGACAGGAAAACGTATCTAAATTTGTAAGGATTAGAGTGGGGAACAATTTTCTTCACCGCAGAAGTTGTTTTGGTATCAAACTGGACAGTTGTGCTAGTAACTCATTCAAAACCAGCTGGGTTGTTAGCAACTGGCACAGAGCAAGCCAGCAAATTGATAATCTTATATCTGAAACACGCTGCAAAATTCAGGTACCATGAAGTCTGGAGTGTTCTACCTTAGTGAGACCTGTCCTTGGTGCCACTAAAGCAAGAAAACCAACCAGCAAACAAGCCCAGATCACACCGTTGGCAATAAACTGCCGTTACTCAGTGGCACTGGCACAACACTGTCCACAGCCCCTTGATATACTTCATCTCTCATTTTGAATTAGAACAAAATAGGTGAGTCAGATTCAAAACACAGCTAAGAAATCAACAATGACTGCTTTTACTCATCCTAAAATGTGGCGCTGACTGAGGTAAGGCAGCTGCCATGTAGCCGGGTTGTACTTACACCTTTCACTAGGGCAACATACTTTTAATTACTCCACACGTTTTGCAGTAGCTTCATGGTTTTACAGTAGATTTTTGTTGAGAAATGGTCCTCGGGTCTAAACAGAATTTCTGATCACCTTCTGAGTGGCAGGTTATCAAGGAATTACACATATACATTGTCCTAACCCTTAAAGACACCATACAAATAGGAATCTGCACTCAATTCTCTGGTTACCAGCGCTTTCCTACAGCTCTACTCCACAGAGAGCTGGCACGGCTTTGGTTTTAAGTACTTTGAAGATGTGATCTTACCCTAGAACATTTCAAAGATTATTGTCTCTAAGGAGTATGAGCAAAATGCATACTAGATTCATAGATCGGCATGGGTCTATAATCTAAAAAATTATCTCCATATGTGTTAACTAGTAAATTATTCAAAATTTTTCACTCAATATTTTTAGAGTTCAGTGCTTATAAAGCGCTGCCTCTGAAATAATAAAATGCAGTAAAATGCTTCCTTCTGCCCTCTCCTGAAGTTTTATATTCAGGCAGAAATCAGGAGACTGAAATGCAGCTGAATACAAATTAAACATTACAGATTATTTTCCCCTTAAAATCTGTACCCAAAGAATGCCATCTAGTGACCATCTACTGCACACAAGAATTGGTATCAAGAATGCATCTCACATCAGTTGTGAGGAGCATAACATATTACACACTAACTATGATGCGCAAGTGCACTTTTTTACTCTTTCTCTGTGCGTGCGTGGGTGAGAAACAGAAAGGATAAGTTCTTAACCAGAGTACTCTTCCTCAAGGACAGACACCTGACATGTCTCACCAAAATTGCCACTTTCTCCGTGCTTCAACTACTCCATCCAGAAGGTGCTTCTGTCTTACAATAGATCTTTAGGATAATTGTCTCCTCATGCATCTACAAACAGCTTAACACTGAGTATTTATGGTTTCCCAGCATTTTCTTAACAGGAAAGATCCCATTTTCTCTTGCCACCCAGCTTTTTTTTTTTCTTTAGGAAGAAGTATCGAGCTAACTTCCCTATGAGTTAAAAAAAATAAAAATAAACACAGCATTCTATCTGAGGTATTTTGGGTTACGACAATCTCTCACATGGCACGTTTGATTATAAAAGACAACGACATGAAGTGTCGCTGGCACCAAATCTGGCAACACAGTTGAACCCAAACTGTATATTACTAAAATCCTGAAGGCAAGACTTTTCAACTAGCCTTCATACTGTGCAGTAAACACTATAAAATGCTTTGCTCTCCCCAAAAAAACTTAGTCTCACATACTAAGCTGAGAGAAATATATTAGCGTCCCAGTCACTTCTTGTCTGGCATTTCCCTTGCTAATCTCTACATCCTTCCTTTTCCTTCAGAAGACTGGCAGTGTGCCCTGCTGTGTAGCTAATGCTCAGAATAATAAAGTGTAATATACAAAATTATGCATCATGCTGATAAACAAAGTAAGTTCAGAAAAAAACAGAATACCTTCACCTGAATAATACTGCAAGATGTTTGCTATTTCAAAAAATATTCCTATTTTTTGCCATTGCTTTTACACTGACATTGGATAACAGATTTGGCTTTTGACTAGTGGGCTAGTTCTTGCAATAGCCTTTTTCAGATTAACTTTACCTGTACCACTTAAAAAAAAATTAAAAATTACTGAACACTTCTGCATTCATTCATTTTGCTAGTACCTCCCCATTCATAGAAATGCTTCCAATACTGCAGTTTTCCTGCTGCATGAGTCAATCCATAAAGCAAAGCAAACATGAACAAGAGCTGAGTAACAGTTGTAAGGGGTGATACAAAAGGTCTTGGAGAAAGAAGCACCTTCTCACGCCCACCTTGTTGGAGCAAGGTGTCATGCTGGTGATCTCACGTGAAGCCCAAGGGAATTTAAAGAAGGAGCACAGAAGAGATGTATACAGACAGCATCCAGAAATTAAACCAGAGAGTGAATTCAAGCTTTGATGGTATCTTTTTAAAATTCTGCCACTATAGGTAAGAGTAATTGATTTTCTGTGAGGAAAGGATGCAATCAGCAAGTTAAGAATGGAGGAAGGCTTTTGAATATGGATATTCCAGGAAAAAAAAATACCAGGAAAGTCAGATTTGTTGAGAAATAAGTTCCTAACCAGATGCTTGAGATTTTAACATACCAATGAAGACAGCTGATTTGTGTAGCACAAGATTTGAACTTCAAGAAGCCTTGACTTAAATGCTCATCAAAAGCATAGAATAACAATTCAAAATATGGTTTTCTTTCTGAGACATTGAAAAACCCACGAAGGCGGTACATTAATGAGCACTAGGTCGTATTATGGACATTTGTAGGATGGTCTGTGTTTCTTTTCTTTTTGTGCTCTGAAATAGTGACCAAGAAAATTAGAGGGAAAGCCTCCAAAAATTTCTCCCTTCAGTCTTGATTAACAAGAAGGCAGATAAAAATCAATACAAAGCAGTGGTGCATTCATAAGCACAGAGAAGTATGCTTGACCACCTAAGCAAAATGAATATTGCAGAGTCACCTGTAAAACCTGACTTAGGACATTAAAAACAAGTGGTTAAAATACA